>NC_052518.1:8787020-9087020 GCF_014356525.2 Nilaparvata lugens
ATTTGCTCATTTTTATATGAATAAGCTTTACCTTATGCTCCTGAACTCTGGAGCAAATGCTCACGGATTTTAAAGATTTTTCATCATTCGCCTTTGTGGCCTTACTTTGTTTTTATATCTCACGTAAGCGCTAAATATGCAAGTAGGAGACACCGCTTGTGTTTGCGTCGTCTGCTCTGTTTTCTATTTATGAATTATTGAGTTTTAGGTTAGAATTTTGAAATAATAGCGTGAAAAAATGGCATCTTTATAATAATCTTCAGCATAATCTTATAATATCAATAGTCTTCTTACAATCGTCTACACTCTCATCTTCTTAAATGCCTATTTCCTAATTTGTGATGGCTATTTTTATATCAGATAGCTATCGTTTATTTATTCTTTTGTAGGAATAATCGTGATATATCATCGCTGGTCTTAGGAAACCTCCTATGTGTCAACATTTTCAATTTTGCGTTTTTGGTATCATTTTCTTCAGAATTTCAAGCCCTAGAACCTTGTGAATAGTTAATAGTTAACTATTAATAGTTAATAGTAGTATACCTACTATGTGTAAAATAATTTTATAGTCATTTTATGGAGGAATAAAGAATATATCCTATGTGATCAGTGCAGTTAGATTGGTGCAGAATAATTATATCATGGTTGAATCTAAAAAGAGTTTAATAGTTCTCAACTATTGGTTGTGATCGTATCTGGTATAGTTTCCTCTTCCTCATACGAATTAGTTGAGCCATTTTACTATGAGCAAAAGGTGAAAAGCTGCTCTAGACTAGACTCACCTTTTTGAAGCATTTGCTTCAAAATTCGAGCAAATGGTCATACAATTTTGAGCATAAACTTTTACTTTTGAGCAAATGCTCAAACTATTTTTTGATGAGAATGAGCAAAAGGCTTTGCTCACGTTTATTTATAGAAAATGAAGCAAATGCTCCATATTTTAGAAGTATAAGCAAATGCTCAACTTTATTCAAATCGACAATTAAGTTTCATTTTTATCCGCTCTGAAATCAATCACTCAATGCGATGGTATTCTTGTCAACTACATATCTCTGAGGGAGTCTAGTTTTCAACTTGACTTTATTTCTAAAATGTTAAGAACATAGAAGTATTTCAAAAACAACCGCCAGAACATGTATGATGATAAAGTATGATGATCTCTTCTCGAAGATGGTCTCATTCTATTAAATTTTTCAAAATATCATGCTCCTCATGAAAAAAATAATGTTCTTGTCTCATAATATTCCACTGAAATAGTCTTCTATAATTTGTTTTCATGTTTTTTTTTATTTTCAAATTCCAATAAACTGTCAACCTTGTTCCAGTATTCCTCTGTAATACTTTGGCTATTGAAGTTTTATGTTTATCGTTATATACTTATCTCCTCAATGAACCAAAATCCATTCAATCTTTCTCTTCCATTTTTTCAATGTTCTTCTTGAAGTGTTTCGATGTCTTCATTAGTATTCCTCTGAAATAATACACTATTGAAGTTTTTTGTTAATTGCTTGAAATTTTATTCCTTCCAGTCATCGAAATCCTTCCCAAACTTGACTACCCAACCATCACAGATTCATCCTCTAAATTTCTCAAAACCTCCACTTTTCGAATCTTTTTGATGTTTCTCTCTCTCTCTTATACTTGCCTTAAATTTTTCAATTCATTAATGTTTTTTTCTGTCATAGTCATTCAATATCAGCTGTTTTACCTGCATGAAATCAAACCGGTAAATAGCTGATTGTAGAAAAATAAACAATGGATTCTCATTAAAGCATACTATACTTAAATAAAATCATATGTTTTCTTTACAGTCGAGTATGTTTCTTAGTTCCGAAATAGGAACAGCAACACTGTTGCAAAAACCCGCCGTTTAGCGCTCCAGGTGGAAGTTTTGTCAACTGCAATCGAGAAATTCCTGATTCCGAATTTGTAAACTAGGTTATATTCACAGAATGCTGTAGTAACTTCAGCACAAGCAGGTAATGTTTTCTATTTTTCAATTATTATTCTTCTTTAGATTGTTAAGACAAAAAATAGTGTACGTTACTTGAACGTGAATGTCTTTTGCAGTGCTCGAATAAAATTCTAGTCTCGGCTAACGCCTCGACTAGAAACATCATTCTCGACTGCAAAAGGCCCCTTCCCATCCTTGTGACGTAAGATACTATTTCTCATCTCCACTTTCATAACTCCAGGGCCCGTTTACACATGAGTTTTATTCAATGAGATTTCTTGAAATTCAACAGGTGTCACGTTTTTTGGAAAAAATGTCACGTTTTTTGGAAAAAATGTCACGTTTTTTGGAAAAAATGTCACGTTTTTGGTCCACAGAGTTCCAGCTCAGTGAGCATTGTTGTGCAATAATAGCAAGGCTAATTTTGCGACAGTCTCTTCAAAGATGTAGTAGAAATCACTTTACAGCCAACTACCTGAGCTTGATTGAAATTTTAGTTCCTGAAGAATGAATCAATCGCGAGTAATATGTCTGACAGTTGAATCTCAGTCCCTCAATGCTTGAGAGATAGCGCACAGGTGGACTTGTAACAAGGCAGCTCAATTTTATCACCCTCATTGTTAGCCTCAGGGACGACTCGAAAAAGATACGGAGCTCTTTTAACGATTTTCGAAAAGTGATTTACGACACACTCATAACCCCTCTTATTTTCACCCAGCTTTCAAGGTTGAGACAATGCAACTACAATAAGATGAACGATGCATGAAGGGAGTGAAGCATGAGGATGCATTTCTAAATAAAATTGCAGGTTGACAATATTATTGTCAACTCACACAATAGATGACTATGTGAAACTATCGTACCTCGTGGATTGTCATTCTGGTAAATTGAAAACTACAATAACAAAAAATCAAGATTTAAAGGATCAGAGACAGATCCATAATAAAGCAAAGAAATTCTAGGACAAGCAAGGTATGATTTTTTGGAATTGTAAGCGACAAGCATTAAATTATATTTGAAATAAAGATATTTTGTAGAAATAATTTTGGTTGCACGTACATTCATTAAATTTAATTGTTGTATAATGATGTCGTCAATGCCAGGAAACCCAAAGAACGAATCGGTGACAATATAATATTACATTACTTCGCAGCTGGAGCTCTATGCAGCAATAGATCTCCTGTTGAAATCTCATAGATCTAGGATAATCTTGTTTCTCTGATTACTGAATCTGAAAAACTATTTTCATTTACATTGAAAAGCTTTCACATCACTAAAGACAGGCGGTGTACCTTCTATATAAGGTGAATTTTGAAGCGGTATATGCCTCAGAAAGAAAAATTTTCTGTCTGGCACACTATTTATTCTGTATTTGACTGGAGTCAGAAGATGTGTTCAAGTGATCAACTTACTACTTTACTGATTTATTCATTAACTTGACTATTCATTGATTCATGCAATGAATACGAAGAATTATCAAATATGCTTGAAACTATTCATCTCATCAAATATATTTCTTGATGAGTTAATTGAATTGAACTCGTTGATTGATTACTTGAATGTACAAGAACAATCCACTAAACTTGAACTTGATTCCACTTGAATGTATCAATATATTAACTAATGAATTGATTGAATTAAACTTGTTTGTTGGTTGATTGAATGAAAAAAATTATGCGAAATAAAACTCATTACCCAAAATGAATTTATTTATAGTACTCTGGTTTCCATTACTTCCGTAAAATTGTAATATGCTACATTGTGTTCGCTATCTACACGAGTTCAAAAGTTACAAAAATTGTATTATTGTAGACCTATTCTCAATTTTCAATAAAACTTCTTGATATTGTTGTTTTCTTTTCAATTTTCTTGTTACAAAGTCGTCATCAATTTAATACAATATCGGCAACACACCATCATCTTGATACAGTATCACGACAACATACCATCATATTGATACAGTATCACGGCAACATTCCATCATCTTGATACAGTATCACGGCAACATTCCATCATATTGATACAGTATCACGGCAACATTCCATCAACTTGATACAGTAGCACGGCAAAAGTCCATAAATTTCACACAGTACAACGGCACAGACCCAACGATCTATACATACTAACTATACCAAAGTTAGTATATATACAATACTATATACTATATATACTATACTAAAGTTAGTATATATAGATCGTTGCACAGACCATAATCTTGATACAGTATCACGGCAACATTCCATCAACTTGATACAGTAGCACGGCAAAAGTCCATAAATTTCACACAATACAACGGCACAGACCCAACGATCTATACATACTAACTATATTCAAGTTAGTATATATAAAATATTATATACTATACTAAAATTAGTATATGTAGATCGTTGCACAGACCATATCTTGATACAGTACCACGGCAACGTTCCATTATTTTGACACAATATCACGCCACAAGTCCATAAATTTAATACAGTATCACGGTATAATAAAATATAATAATTTAATGAAGTATTTTAATTAAGTAAAGTATAGCTATTTTATATTTACTCAGCCTACTCATCCATCCATCATATTTACTTAATTTATTTACAATTTATGACAATCGGAAGCTATAAAAATTAAAGTATAGTTATGTTATATATCTACTTAGCCTGCTCATTCATCATATTATTTACTCACCTTATTTACAACTTATTACAGATTCACCCATTAATCTATTCATTGAAAACTCCATTTACTCACTCATTCATTTTTAAACATTCCATCTTCTTGTATATTTTACTTAGCCTTAGCCTTCTCATTCATCATATTTACTTAACCTATTTACAACTTATCACAAATTCCCCAATTCATTCATTCACGTTCCAATCACCTACTCAACTTATCACAAATTCCCCAATTCATTCATTCACGTTCCAATCACCTACTCATTCATTCATAAACATTGGTGTGGTGTGGAGTGGTGTAGAGGCACGCGTCACCACAGCAGGACACCGTAGGAGTCGACGGGAGGTCCCCCCGGACACCTCAGGGAGTCCAAGTCCGGCTACCAAAAATGCACAAGTCAAATGCACCTGAGGGGGTCAACACCCTGCTGGCTTTTAAGCAAATTAGGACTCGATGCTTCTGGTTGAGACCTGACAACAGAAAAATAAAAGTTTCGAATTGTTAAGGGGCTGCTTCCGGAATTTTTACTATGAATAAACTATATATACAGTGGTAAGGTTCACATCAATGCATCATCTTGATACAGTATCACAGCAACATTCCATCATATTGATACAGTATCACGGCAACATTCCATCAACTTGATACAATATCACGGCAAAAGTCCTGAGTTTGTAAAATTAAACTTTCAAATTGTTATGGGGGCTGCTACCGGAATTTCTAATATCTATAGTCAGATTCACCTGAAACTGTCAGTGTTCCTAACATGAATGCTTACCACTATAGTGATGTCCACGTTATAATGGCAGTGGAGAAAGATAGGAGAAAAACGTTGCCGATCCTCTGTCTTGTCAATGCCTTCTATAGACGGCAACTGATACAGGTTTATTGATGTAATATTAACCGCTCATTCTCGTTTAAAATAATTAATCATATTTTACAAAGCAAGAACTATATTTTTCAAAGATAGAAAAACGTTGCCGATGTCTTGTCAATGCCTTCTATAGACGGCAACTGATACAGGTTTATTGATGTAATATTAACCGCTCATTCTCGTTTAAAATAATCAATTATATTTTACAAAGCAAGAACTATATTTTTCAATAATTTCATAATGAATTTTCATAATTAAAATGAAATATTTTGTGAATTAATTATCAATTCTACATTGTTAAAAGACGATCTGGCAACAGAGCAAAGCGAAACATAAGACTTACAATAACTTGATAGTGAGATACTTGTTTTTGGTTGTTACTTGTTACACAATAATCAAACTGTATCTGTAGTAAGCTCTAAGAATCAGTTATTATTTTTTAGTGCATTATGTGAAACGGAAACGCCATGGGTTTCATAAGACCTGGCATGAAAATAAAAATTGATCATTAAATTAATTTCAGAGAGGACTGACTCTTAAGAATCCGATTCATTCAAGGAATAATATCATTCGGAGTATTTTATAAAATACTACAAGCGTGAACGTATAGAGATAGAGCATCCAGCATTCTCTGCTATCAGAAAAGTGCAATATATAATACTAGCAGGAGACCCGTACTCCGCAATTCAATTTAAAAACTTGACAAACTGAAAAATTTGAGAATTGAAAATAGGCCTATAACCATCCTCGGTTAATTAAAAATCTATATGCAGAATTTCAAGTTAATCAGTCCAGTAGTTCAGACGTGATGATGCGTCAAACATGATTTTCCTATCCTGTACGTGTATAAGCCAGTTCTTTGTTTTATTATAGTATAGATTATGTGTCGGTATATTTGGTCTGAGAGACCATACCATATGGTACCGAAAGATATGGTCCAAAATAGTTTAATGGTGGTCTATTCTCTGTACTGAAAATTTGAGAATTGAAAATAGGCCTATAACCGTCCTCGGTTAATTAAAAATCTATATGCAGAATTTCAAGTTAATCAGTCCAGTAGTTCAGACGTGATGATGCGTCAAACATGATTTTCCTATCCTGTACGTGTATAAGCCAGTTCTTTTTTTTATTTTAGTATAGATTATTCTTTTTTTAACACTTTTTTTAGTTCTTTTTTTTATTATAGTATAGATTATGTGTCGGTATATTTGGTCTGAGAGACCATACCATATGGTACCGAAAGATATGGTCCAAAATAGTTTAATGGTGGTCTATTCTCTGTACTGTTTTTTAACACGCATAGAATCCAATCTACGAGCTGTCGCAGTAGTATATGACAAGCTTAAAATTGAACCCTAGAAGAGCACGGAAAGCTAATTTGGAAGCCTTGTTTTGTTCTAAGTTTTTTACGTATACCGTGTAGGCCAACGTAGCAGCCCATGTCTCAGCGATTCCTAATTCCCATTCGACCTAACAATATTTCATCTGCCTTTGCATAATATTGTCCATTCTATTAGTTCTCTCCTACTTCTTTTTGTTCTCATATTTCTTCCAGTCCTGATACTTATTTGTTTTCAGTTAGATTCTCCTCCGCTTACCAATTTCATCTATAAGAGCATTTACATTGATGTATACAGTAACATTTACAGTATGTTGTTTGTACATTTCCAGTATATAAGTTAGTAAACCCAGCTGTTACATCAGCTTCACTATCCCTATCAATATAAGTTGTTGATTTTACAAAAATAAACAGTACAGTATAGGAAGCAAAACGAACCAAATTCCCTGGTGGCGAAACTAACCAAATTACTATACCTATATATCTACTTATATACATATATATCTACTTTACATTACTACTTATATATCTACAGTTGCATTTACAATATATATTCATGAATGTTTATAATAAAAATTTCGTAGTAGGCCTACATTCTAAATTTTTCTAGTATGTTATATACTGTATTTTATCGACATTTTTTATTTTGCAAGTTATTATCCAGTGTGGTTGAACTTCTAATTTATAGTAAATACAGTAGCACACATGATTTCTTATCCCCTGACCTCCTGGAGTAATATTCAAGAGGGAAAATTGTATTCCTTTTCTTTGATTTCTATTTTAGATGTATGAATAGAGTATAAAAATAATAAACCACTGATGACCTCATTGAAGGAACTATTAAGAACCTATCGTATTAATATTTGTCAAAACGAGCCATGTAATTTCAACATTTGTAAGATTGAATGTTTGATCAGTTGAAACAATTACAAGTGGAACTATTACATTTCATTCCAAAGCAGGGCCGGTATCAATAATCAATAATCATTCTGTTCTGTGAGTATATTTCATGAACGATAAATGTACAATACTTGCTATCATTTGTTAACATTAATTGTTACTGCAATGTTTCAAGTTGCAGGTTATCATTTTTTTATGTTTCCGTTTAAATTGAATGGGCATAATAATTGTTGGAAAGAATTTATTATAGGACTATAAAAATAGTACATGATACCAGACATTGCTCTCCTACCAATACATCAAATCAATAGCTGCGTCACTCGTTAGCTGAAGAGAATGTGTTCATAATTTATTCTCATTTTCTACTCCGACATACACGCTCCAAAAAGACGTCGATTTTTGTTGTATGGCCTTTTTAGAACGAGCTCATTATTTTCAAAGTATCAGTACCATATACATGTGTAGCCTACTTGTATATGTATATTGGGTAGTAGGTCCTCTCCCAATTTGTTTTTGAAAAATCTTTTCTAAGCCGCAGATCATTTTCTTGCCGAGGGTATGAAGACTTATATCCATGCTAGTAGAAAAAAATGAGAGAGCAAAGGGTGCATGTGTTGAAAAAACAAGGAAGATAACCGTGAATGTAGATGAAAAACAATAAATCCGACCAGGTGTGTGAGTGTGCGTGTGTGGGGAACGAACGTCATATTCCACATGAACCTTTTTGGCTGTTATTAGACTTTCCGACTACTTTTTCTGAGTAGTTTTTCGAAACTGTTTTCAAAATTCACAGGTAGAATGAACAGTCAAAAAGTGGCATATTGAAATAGGGGCAATCGAACCGGACAAAACAATAGAAAAAGGTGAGAAGGGTTATGTGGGCAAATCAATAAATTTCCTTTGTATCAAAGCTTGGCTTCTTTCTATTTGAATATAGATGAGCTCTGTGAATCTAACTTGCCTTTCTATTTGCCGCTTTTAATAGACACAGCCGAATCAATCAATCAAGTCTTCTGTTATCACAATTCAAATTTATTTTCACAAAACGTTTTCTATAACTTTATACTCCCTAGTTTATGTAGTTCATTTTCTTCGTAATAGTTAATGAAATTGTAATCTGTGATTGTAATTTTAAAAAATTAAAAAAAAATGTAATTTGATAAATTTTTTTGATTTGGATGTCTACAAAAAATACAAATAAACTAAATGAACTCAAGTTACATATAGTCTTAATTTTTTAATAAAGAGTTCATAAATAAATATATTTGTTCACTCTCCAAATTAAACAGATCACTCCAATAAACCCAATACAGTATAAAAAAACTAGTGAAACCTACAAGAAAAGACGTGTATGCTAGTACAGTATAACAAAAAAATGAAAGTAAATTATTGGTATTGAAATTGATTATGTAATTCATTTTCTATTATTTCTTGAATTCTTAACATGTATGTATTCAGGGTTACTTTTTTTTATTTATAAAATAGAATAATTATAGTACCCTTTTTGAAATTAATATAAAATAATAGATTTAAAACACAAATTATAACTACTAGTTTCGATGTTCCAGATCGTCTTCAGGCTTTAAAAAATAAATTTCAAACAAATGTTTCACTAATGAGTAGTTAATAATTCACTAATTAGTTTATTTGAATTTTTTTTATTAAACCTTGAGAGATAAATAAATGATGTGGATCATCGGAACTAGTTGTTATAATTTGTGTTTATAATCTATTATCTTATAATTATTAAATAAAGAATACTATAATTCTTTTTTAAAAATAATTCTTGAATATTTGCAGCTGGGTGCAATTAAGCAAATAGTAACGCTCATCAAATTCCCTTCTATATTGTCATTATCTGCGTCTACTCTGTTCTCTAAACTGTCAATATCTGCGGTAGAAGAAGTCATCAGAGTAGAACCTTATTTGTTGAAGTTCAGTTAAATGATAATCATTTTGAACACATTTTCTTGAAAATGATAAGTAAGTGAAATCCATTGAAGTAAGTGAAGAAAGCTGGAAATCTGTTTCATGATTATATCAAAATATTGTTAATAGTATTAAGATACGTGCAGACATTCGCTCTGCTCCGCAATCGAATGTCACTCGAGCAGATCAATTGATGATCGAATGTGGAGCAAGAGTAGAACGCGAGAGAGCGTGTAAAGGTGCGTACAGATATACGCGCCGCGAACATGAGCAATTACTTTTAATCAGCTAACTATATCTGTATTTTTACAGAAACGGTACGATACAGATATGAAAAGCTTTGCATCAGCTGATTAAAAGTGAATCGTTCATGTTCGCGGCGCGTATATCTCTGTACGCACCTTTACAGAGGTCGAGCTTGGCAAGCTCCTAAAGTGAGGTCCACGTTATAATGACAGTATTTGATCAACTTTGGTTTTGCTATCCTTGTCTACCATTCGACAAAGCCGGTGGTACTATTCTTTTCTAGGTCCACAACGATGTCAATTATGTTTTTGACAGTGTAGAAATATAATCAATTGATGAAGAGAATCGGCATCGCTATTCTTCTATCTTTATCCACTGTCATTATAACGTGGACCTCACAATAGGTCGAACAAACCAATAGTTGTGAATGCGCGGTTAACATTTTTGTTGGATCAGTTACGAAAATTACGATCCCTGTGTTAGCATATAAAATTATCAAAATTAATAATTTATTATTAAATCATTAAAATTAAATCATGTAAAATTATAAAAACATTTTTGTTAATAGGTACCAGCATATTAGAATTTAGAAGAAAGAAGCCAAAAACCCAACCACGCCTTTCAAACGAATGACAGACATAACATTTTTTGTAATAAAACATCATCATAGATGAAATAAACATAATAATTATCATCAATTTATTATATAAAACATGATTAATAAACATAATGGGCCATATGAATAAAGTTGAGCATTTGTTTATACTTCTAAAATATGGAGCATTTGCTTCATTTTCTATGAGTAAACGTGAGCAAAACCTTTTGCTCATGCTCATCAAAAAAATAGTTTGAGCATTTGCTCAAAAGTGAAAGCTTTTGCTAAAAATTGTATGAATAAACTAGAGCATTTGCTCAACTTTTGAAGCAAATGCTTCAAAAAAGGTGAGTCTAGTCTAGAGCAGCTTATCAACTTTTGCTCATAGTGAAATGGCTCAACTAATCCGTATGAGGAAGAGGAGACTATACCAGATACGATCACAACCAATAGTTGAGAACTATGAAACTCTTATTAGATTCAACCATGATATATATCACCATTATCCCTACAAAAGAATAAATACAAAATACCTGTTATAAAGATAGCCATCACAAAATAGGAGATAGGCATTTAAAAAGATTAGAGTGTGGACGATTATAAGAAGGCTATTGATATTATAAGAATATGCTGAAGATTATTATGGAGATGACATTTTTTCACGCTATTATTTCAAAATTCTAAACTCAACTAACCTAAAACTCTATTCATAAATAGAAAACAGAGCAGACGACGCAAACACAAGCGGTATCTCCTACTTGCATATTTAGCGCTTACGTGAACTATAAAAACAAACTAAGGCCACAAAGGCGAATGATGAAAAATCTTTAAAATCCGTGAGCATTTGCTCCAGAGTTCAGGAGCATAAGGTAAGAGTATGAGGTAAAGCTTATTCATATAAAAATGAGCAAATGCTTTTGCTTCTACCTTTTGCACATGAGCAAAACCTTATGCTCCATGCTCTTGCTCAAGAGCATTTGCTCTGGTTTTATTCATATGGGCCAATGTATTATTATGCTACACAGAAATCCCCTGGTCAGAATATTTTATTTTGTTTTGTCACCCGATCAGCTGGATTGAACGTTTCACATTTGTGAGGTTAGGTTGTAGCGAAATCAACAATACGACCGACAAGCGCGCGATCATCATTCAAACCTCTATCGAACCCTTGCGTAACATCTCGCGTAACGTTCATGATCGGAGCGATTGTGGGGCGTGTTCGAGGCGTGAATATCTGTACGCACCTTGAGAAGAACAAATTTTATTTGAATTTTTCTTTTTTGTAGCTAAATAGTTCGGTAGCTTACATTGGATAGGCTACACTAATGTTCGGAGAGGTTGCAAACAAAAAAAATCTGGTGTGGCGCACTCACACAACTTTCCTTGCCGTTATGAAAATTGATCACCTGACGCTAGTGTACACGCGCATCTCAAGTGTACTATTCAAAGATCTGCCAGCTGGTGACAGGACAATAACGCTGGAGACACACGAGGTCTGCTATCTCTTCATAGTGAATGATTTAATAGAATCAACAGTTGCCAACAGTTTGCATTATTGAATAAACACATTTTCTCGAATTTCGAACTTATTTCCAATTTCAGGTGAAAATGTCACTGAACAATTATTGTAGAGATTTCCATGCTCAATCTTTTCCATCTAAATTTTTTTGTTCAAATTGTATCTGAAGCCTGATAATTGGGAATCTAAAATCACATTTTGCATTGATGGGGCGGAGCTCCTGAAATTTTTACAGATATGGGACTCGTGGCAGTTGATAGAACTTATTAATGACTATTTTTGGTATAAATTTGATCAAAATCGGTGAATCGATCAATTTCGAGAAAACCGTGAAAAACATGGTTTTTTAGTCATTATCCGCCATTTTTCTCAAGAATATTACGGAGCTCCTGAAATTTTCTCAGTAATTAAACTCATGCCAGTTGATAAGGCTTATAAATAGCTATTCATGGTATAAATTTGGAGAAAATCGTCAGAGCCGTTTTCGAGAAAAGCGTGAAAAACATGGTTTTTTAGTAATTATCCGCCATTTTTTCCGCCATCTTGAATTGAATTTTATTGAATTTCTTATTGTCGGATCCTCATGGTATAAGGACCTTAAGTTTAAAATTTCAAGTCAATCGGTTAATTAGGAATGGAGTTATCGTGTTCACAGATACACACATACACACACACACACACACACACACACACACACCACACACACACACACACACACACACACACACACACACAGACCAACACACAAAAATCATGTTTTTGAACTCAGGGGGCCTTGAAACGTATAGAAAACTTGAAATTGGGGTACCTTAATTTTTTTTGGAAAACAATACTTTCCTTACCTATGGTAATAGAGCAAGGAAAGTAATAAGGTTGCAGTATACAGAACTTATCTCTTGATACAAAGTCAGTGCTCAATGGTTGTCCCTTCTAGACTAGCTCCCCTTTTGAAAAGAAGGCCAATTAAAAACCTCATCTGCATACATAAAAGATTTATGTTCGAGAATTTTACGCTCCAACACTATCAATGTCTCTGTCTCTCTTCCATTTTCTCTCTCACTCTCCCTATTCATCTTTCCATATGCTTCAGCTTGCAGTCTTCCCTTTCTTCATTGAACATCATTCGCCGCTTGAAAAGCAGATACATATATAGAGTAGAGAAGAGTAGATACATATATAGTGAGGTCCACGTTATAATGACAGTATTTGATCAACTTTGGTTTTGCTATCCTTGTCTATCATTCGACATAGCCGGTGGTACTATCCTTTTCTAGGTCCACACCGATGCCAATTATGTTTTTGACAGTGTAGAAATATAATTAATTAATGCAGAGAATCGGCATCGCTATTCTTCTATCTTTATCCACTGTCATTATAAAGTGGACCTCACTATAGGTCTAATAACTCCTTCTGTATCTCTACCCTCTTCCTCTTCAACCTCTCTTGTTCTTGTTCTTTCACTTCTTCTTTTTATTCCTCCTCTTCTATTTGTTGTTCTTCTCAATCACTCTTTCTCACCTGTTCATTACATTCTTACATCCCTAAGCATCAGTCTCTCTCTCTTTCTTTCCCCTCTCACTCTTTCTCTCTCTCTCTCTCTCTCTCACTATCTCTCTATCTACTCTCTCTTTCTTCCCCTCTATCCCACTCACTCACACTCTCTTCCTTCATATCTAACACTCTCTCTTCCTCCCTATCTAACACTCTCTCTCACTCACTCACTCTTTCTGGAGAGCTGAGTGACTATTTTATAGAGCAATAAGCTTGATGGGAGGCGCGTAGTAGTAAAACAGGTCAGATTTCTCTACACACTCGTGACAAATTGTTTTATCGATAAAATCTTTTTTGTGGTATTCCAGTTAAACTACAGAATCAGAATAATTTGACGTAGAACTCTCTACAGCAGTGGTCGCCTAGCTTATGAGCCTGTGAGCTAGAATAGCATTTATAAATCTTCTAGTGAGCTACCAAGCAATATTAGAATAAACAAAGTATCTTTTATCGCCTATAAAGATACATTTCTAGTGTTGAAATCTACTTATCTCATAGCAAAAAGTATAACAAAGGTTGAAATGTACATTTCAATGAGAGCAGTGAAACTCTTTTTGGCGATCAAGTATTTTCTTGACGTTGTAGCCGCCATTCTGATGCAGTTGTCCAAAACATGTCCCTTTTTCATACTTGAAAAAGATGATCCACACAAGTAGGTAGAGCTGAGCATAGCTTTCAACCTCAATGCAACTTGAATAATAATTGGATATTTTTCTTTGGGGACTTGAGGCCAAATATTTCCAGTTGTAGAAAGTGATCTGAGAGACAAGATCATTTTAAAAATCCACAAATTCCATTTCAACTGAAGCCGGATCTCCACCAAAATGTTTTACAACACAAGCTGCAAAATCTTCTGCGTCGATCTCTACAAAAGGAGAGTTGACACATTGTATCATATTCGATATGCTTTTAAAATCTTGAAATCGTTGATCAAACTCAAAGACCTTAAAGAGATCTTCAAGGTCTTTGATCAAACTGTTGTCTCAAGTCTGAATTGTAACGTATTCTTGGTTATTGCTGAGGTGCTGTGAAGGATTTTTCTCGTCGTTGATTTTCTTCAGACTGGAAAAGTGTTTATTTTTTTCCAAACTGGACGACATTATTTTCCCACATCTCAAGCTCCCTGGAAAACGAATTTACAGTTCAAATCATTCCACCGATGTCCTTATCTTTCCTTGAAACTGCAAATTTAAATCATTCAACTTCTCAGTTATATCTGTGAGAAATGCAAAATTTTGTAGCCATGTTTCTCAATGCATGGTTGACAACCCAAGCATTTCTGTGAGCTACCAAAAACCACCTTACGAGCTACCGGTAGCTCGCGATCGACTGATTGGCGACCACTGCTCTAAAGCTTGATAGCATGTGATGAAGAAACTCAGCACTTCAACTTTTCTCGAAGTTAAACAAAACCAAGTATGATCTGTGCTCTTGCGATTGAATAAATATTTAAATAGAAAAACTTTCCGAGAAATTTAATAGAAGCTAATTGACCGAGCAAAGTGAGGTGTAACATTCAAGTCGACGGGTTTGCATTTCTTTTTATGTTTCTATGTTTATATATCTATGTTCCGCATTTACAGCGAAACGCATCAGCAAAAGATTTTATGAAATTTGACAGGTATGTTCCTTTTTGAATTTCGCGTCGACATATATATATAAGGTTTTTGAAATTTTGAATCTTAAGGATAATAAAAAAGGAAAAGGAGTCTCTTTTGAACGCCAATATTAGAGTAAAAATCAGACTATAGAATATTCATCATAAGTCAGCTGTCGAGTAGATTATAAATTGCATGCAATGACGCGTGCAATTCAATATCTCAATGTAATTCAGTGAAGAAACAGGTGTTGTGTGGACTATTAATTGCATGCATTGAGGCATGCAATTGATAACTTGAAGTAGCACAGTATTTTATCCCGACTTTTCTCTCTTTTCAACTCGGTAAGCTTCTGATGATAGTAGCATACCTGTTTATATCAAATTATAAGCATTGTCGATATTACAACCCAAACTGCCATTATTCGTTTATACACCGATATCTCGCCGACACTACAGGACAGGACAGTATCGTAGAGACACAATAGCATAAGTATTATAAATAATAACATTATGCTATCGTTTCTCTATGACAGTATTTACTCTGATGGACAGAAAAGAGGAGACTGTGGTTTATAACTGCGCGAGGTCTACTGTTCACAGAACTACTAGTATAGTATTGTTTCGACCTCCATTAACAAAAGAATTGACTTCAAAGCATATAGTGATTCAGCAAGTTTTTTCCAAAACTTGGCGAAAAATTATGTTTTTCATTTGTCTTAGCAGGATTTGGAACAGAGCTCATCTTACAAGTATCTATCGTACGTCACCGATCGTACAAATAGGGTTCAAATAGTTTTTTCCTACAGTTACCTTGAAAAGTGACCATTCCTGCACTGATTACAGAACGCAAAGAATCACTTTTCCGCTCTAGTGCGCAAAGTATTACTTGCGTACTCTTAATACTTTGCGTATCATCTTGCAGCCATCCCAATCAGCTGTTGACATTGTTGGTGTGTATTTTGAATGCAAATTTATTCTATCTATATTTTTTTCTGATTTTCAAATAAATAAAAATGAGAACTCACTAAATTATACATTTTGAATATTATTAATTATTCATTATTTCAAATAATATTTTTTTCATTCATAAATTGATTGGTTGAAAAATTAAGATTTACTCACAATTATTCAAATTTTCAAATTAATTTAATTTTCAATTTCAATAAATTATCGATTATTAATTTTCAATTTGATTATCAAGTTTAAAATAAATTAAAGTTGTTATTAATAACAAAATTATACAAACATTTGATAACATTTGATGGATTTCAGACATAGTTTTACCCATAATCAACCACTTTTCATATTCAATGGTAACTGTAGGAAAAATTCAATGTGAAATACGCGCGCAAAGTTCCTCTGCTGCACTCAAGAAACCCTTCCGCTCTCTCCTACGGCTCGTGCGTAATAGTTGTTTGTATATCTAGAGTGAAAAGTGCTGTTTTTTCTCCCTGAGGGAAAAGTTTGAAGCCCGAGGCGAAGCCGAGGGCAACAATTTTCCTGAGGGAGAAAAAACATTTTTCACTCGTGATATACACAACATTTTTCCTCCACCTACATTTTTATAAAAACTGCTAATAAAATAATTTTTAAAAACGTATGTGACCAAACAATGTGTTACAACATAATCTAAAAAGTAAACAGAAACAGCTGGCTTGTAATCACAGTTCTCCTCCGACAGCACTATCTGTCGGCTAAAGTTGTAACAACAATGACAATGATGAAGTTTTCGTTTCAAATTTGATTAGTTAATAAGTAATATTCGTTGGCTAATATTTTGAATAACATGGAATAAAAGAAAATAATATATACATTTTTTTTAGTATAGTGATATGAAGTTTGTAATAATAATTCCAGCATACAAACATAAATTTTATATATCGATCAAATGTCTGGTTGAGGTATTGAATTTAGTTGGTTTAATGACTACTCCATATGCTTCCTCATCTGAGCTTAGACCTTCTGACCTATTCCAAATGTACGTTTTTAAAATGGAGATGCTTCCCATGTTATTTAAATGGAGTCACTTTTACTCCCTAGGGAGTTTTTCTGTTTTCTAGTACCGAGAGCGAAAAAGTGACACTTTAGTATCATGTTTCAGGGAGTAAAGTAAGTACTTTTGACAGTAGGTGGAGGAAAACGTTTTTTTTCGGTGCAGGAAACTGTCACTTTGCGCACTAGTTGCACAAATAACTATTTCAACACAGTTGAAAGATTCAACAAATTTTGAACTTGGTCTTCATCACAGTTTCTGGAAACGATTTTTTGTCAACTCAATCCGTGAGCTCTACTGAGTCCCTTTTCTAATCTAGAGCTGCATTCAAGTTGTTTCCGATGTTTTGATGATACAGGTAAGCCCTTGAAGGCTGGCTGCTCTTGTCACAGTGCAATGCAAACATGTTGAAGACATTACTATGTAAACATGCTAGAGACATGGGATTAATCCTCTATTCAAGTCGAAATACACCTTGACATGGAGCGGATCTGTTCCAAACAGGATGTAGCAGCATATCAATTCCATAGACAATTCAATTCAAAATCCAGGAGTGGAACGGATGTCTATCAATTGGAATGTCTAGTTATCTTCGGAGAGCCATATCAATATGATGGATCTGCCAGTGAAACGTACCTGATATCCAACACAATTAGATGTATGGCTACATATTATATTATGCTATTACATGTACTTGTCAGTTCATAATTGTTGTATATGAGTGGCATGATTTGGTTTCAACATGAGAGGAGATCCTTCTCAGCATGTTATCTTGTTGACAGCTTTCACGCAGAGAGTATGGAGGATAATATGGAATGCATCAAATTGTGTACCCTCTGCTTCCACGTCATTCATGTTCATCTACGTGAAACATAATTGTAATTCAAAACCATTTGCAAAAATAATGGAGAAGTGTAAAGGCACCTCATTTCATACACACATGTTTCAAACACAACGTGTTGTGTTTGAAGTAGGACCCTAGGTGGATTTACTGTAAAACTGTAAGCATTGGTTGGGTTTAGTGATGTTCCATTTCACAATATACAAATGAATACCGAGTTAATTTGATGCTACGAGTCCAGGGTAAGATTGAAGCTATTCATATCAAATTCTCATAGTAACGCGGAAGCATTGGAAGGAACATAATATATCATGATTATCCCCATACAATATAGGATGAATGGAAAGCAAAAAGCAATGTTGTATTTATGAGAAATGCTGGAGTTTTGAAATAAATCTCAATTTATTAAGTGAACAATATACATCAGGTACTATTTATAATGTAATCCTATTGTATTAAGCGAGCAATTTCTGTATATCTGTTTATATTTTTATACAGAGTTATCATAAAAGAATGGTGCGGTTTCGAACATGGTTTAAAGAAAAAACAAATTACTTACAGTTGATGTTGTTTATTCACCTAATTTGTCATCTCAGGCAGTTTTTTACATAATTGATAAATTTAAATATGTGCGCCTTTAGTCTTTCGACAAAATATCCAAACGATAATCAATTTCTCTCCAAACATTCGCTAACATTTCATTGGTTATGGTTGTCATTGCTTCATTAATCCTGTTTTTAAGTGGTTCAGGTAGATTTTTTCTTGTAAATTGACATCAAAAACATTGTTTATTCACAATAAATCGTGAACTTAACCACTTTAAAACAGGATTAAAGAACCAATGACAACCATAATCGAAGAAATGTTATCGAATGTTAAGAGAGAAATTTATTATCGTTTGGACATTTGTCGAGCGACTAAGGGCGCACTTATTGAAAGTTATTAATCATGTAAAAAAACTGTTTCAGACGACAAATTAGGTGAATAAAAAACAATAACTGTGAGTAATTTGGTTTTTCTTTAAACAATGTTCGAAACCGCACCATTCTTTCATGATAACCCTGTATTTTCATAACTGGTTATTTATGTTCAACGGATCTCGAAAACGGCTCTAACGATTTTCACGAAATTTGGAACATAGTAGGTTTATGATATAAAAATTCGATTGAACTAGGTCTCATCATTGGGATACTCGCTGAACAACATTAAGGGATCCTTAGCTGAAACAGCTGAGACTTTCGTCGTCTGTGGATAGTAAAAAGTGAGCGAGAGATTCTGTGGAAAATCAAAATATCGCATCCCCGAAACTCATAAGCTGATGTATAGCCAGCTGTAAAATATAAAGACGATCATTTTAGAGAATTGTGTTCTGTTTATCAATGAATAAAAATAACGAGCGAATCTCGGTGCCCCGATATTGGACATTAAGTGTAGATTAGGTGATATTATATACTATTCCAATATTCAATTCAATTTTATATCTATCTCTGCTAATATAATATATAAGTAGTCATTTATTCACTTGATTCATTTTATTTAATAATATGATAGTATTGTTTCCAAGCTTGAGCCTACCGAAGCAAAATTCCGTAAGTAGAAGTGTTGTTTGTGATATGATTTTCTATTCACTAAGATTCAAAAATTGGATATAGATTTACAGACATTGAGTAGATTTTTTGGAGAGATTGGTCGGCAAAAATAGTCTTAGCTGTGATACAAGCGTGAAAAAACCCCAAATCAATTATACATCTGTGAACAGCTGTTCATCAAGCTCCCATGCTGTTTCTTTTTCGT
Organism: Nilaparvata lugens; assembly: GCF_014356525.2. Lineage (NCBI taxonomy): Eukaryota > Metazoa > Arthropoda > Insecta > Hemiptera > Delphacidae > Nilaparvata > Nilaparvata lugens. The sequence continues at coordinate 8,806,826 of NC_052518.1, forward strand.
TAGTACGTTACTAAAAACTTTTCAACTTTGTTAAATATATTATTATGTTGTAAAGAGGATTATGAGTGTTCAAGATATTAAGATGTTCTAAAATACATAAATAACAATTGACATTGAAATTCTATTTTGGAATATCTGAACATCGTCGTCAATTATAATTTCTCCAAAGAGTAAATAATATTAAAAATCGAATTTAATATTAATTACAATTTTAATCATGGACAAATCTATTCTAAGATTCGTTCATAATTGCATTCTGTCTCCATTAAAATAACTGTTTGAGAATGGGGTTTCAAGATGGAAATGTATGCAATCATGAAAATGTACATACAAGATTCACCAACAATCACTCATAGTTCAGATTAGAGAGACAGTTTGAAGAGTGATGAGTTCAAAAAACTATTACAAATTAGAGAAACGTATGAAAAATAAGAAAACGGTGAGAGCAGGTTACAAAAATAATCAAAAGAAGAAAGAGGGAAGGAATGAGGTGGAGAAGAAGGGAAGAAGGGGAATGGGAAGAAAAAAAGAAGTAGAAGAAATCGGAAGGAGAAGAAGAGAAAACAACTGAAGAAGCAGAACAAAAAATAGAAGAACAAGGAAAATAAGAAGATGAAGAAAAAGAAGAAGAGGAAGAGGAAGAAGAAGAACAAGAAAAGAAAAATGAAGAGAAGAATATATAAGAAGAAGAAGATCAACAACAACCCAGAAGAAGACAGTCAAAAATAATGCACCAACAAGAAAAAGTATAAATAAGATGAAGCAGACGTATTACTGTATCTAGAAAGGATAAGTCCCGTGATATGCTATGCATATATATGTTGGAGTCTCGGCCACTTGCCTTTGTGTGTACACTGTAGAGTGCAAATGCCCGCGGCTCAAATGCCGCCCTGTGATTGGCTGTTGCGTCGTGACAGCCCGCAGCTAAGCCAATTGGCCGTCGACCGCATTAAAACGTCCATCTTGTGTTTTTGTGTACCTTTTCTATTTTTATTCTGATTATATGCGGGTCATTACTTCCAGTAACTCACTCCTGCTGTGGGTGTAGCCTGCCTAATGTTTTTCGATTGTGAACGACTCTTCAGCATCCAGCTTCCATTAAATTTCAAACATTAAGCTCTGAACGATCAAGTTTTTTGGACCGATATTTCTGGTACATTCAACCTCAATAGCACTGTTCAATTCTCATAAGAATTTCTTCAATCCTCTCGTAAACCATACATCACTAGTTCACATTCCTCCTCATAACCTCTACTCATAAACTCATAACCTCTACTCATAAACTCATAACCTCTACTCATAAACTCATAACCTCTACTCATAACTTCATAGCCTCACTTCAGTGTTTAGTATCATAACACTGAAGATTATTAGTCACATCAATCTGCAATCTGAAATGGATTTTCTGTAGAAAATCCTGCATTAAACCGATTCTCTACATTTTATTTTATCCATCCATTTATTTTTCGTGAACTTATTTTATTTCATAAACATTTATTTGGAATCGTTTCTTAATCCAAATAGTTCCCTATTGGACTAAACACTAGATCCCTTGATCATACTCACAAGTACTCATGTGTTTTTGAGTAGTCTCCCCTCAAAGTCTCGGATATTTATTCGTTTGAATGAACACTTTTCTTGGGATGTACACTTGAATCTTGTCTGGCTGTTTGACCATAGCTTATCAATTTTATTATCTTTCTGTGTAGTTGTAAAGTGCTAACCAAAAATGTTCACATGTTTACTAGTTTTTTAAAGATTTATGCCCAGTTTCAGCAACCTCGGTCAAGACATTTAAACATGATTAAATCGGATACACTTCACCACGAGTGAACTGTATCTTAAGATTTCTATGGTGATAATTACAGTGTAGAATGTGCTCGGTTCAACCATGTTCAATAATGTCTTCACCGAGCTTGGTAAACCGACCAACAGAGTATATTATATACATATATAGTATACATATGTATACATATATAGTATAAATTGAGTACTAAGTATAGTATACATATAGTTTAAATTACAGTGATTCATTGATGTTTTGTTTCTGCATAAATGTCGGAGTGAACAGAATTTCACAAAGTATGATTTATTTATTTATTTATTTATCACATTGTGTACAAATACTTGAGATGAGGAAAGGCACAACAGGGTCATACCCAAAACTGTCCCATTTCCAATTTATACTATACTGTCCAAATCAAAATGTTGGTTATGTCACTTTCACTTTTCAAAATAAAATTTATGCTCTTCAATACTCAGACTTCAAACGAGCAAATTTTGAACCAAATAGATACTATTAGAGCCTAAAATCAAAAAATCTAGAACAGTAACGTAATAATAAATTATTCAAAAAGTCTAAATTTTGATTGAAACTAAAAATTTTCGAGCTAAAAACCTCACACTTTACAGAAAACCATGATCTTAATAGTTTATTATTGAGCAATATGAGATGAAATTCTGTTGGAGTTACAATAATTGGATAATGTTTTGCTTCTATAGTAAGGTCTCTCCACGTTATAATGGCAGTGTTTGATTAGCATTGGTTTTTCTATCCTTGCTGTCTATCATTCAACAAAGCGGATAACGATATCTCTTTCTCGCTTTGCTCTGTTGCTAGATTGTCTTCTAAAAATGTAGAATAATTAATTAATTAACAAAATATTTCATCTTAATTATGTAAATTCATTATGAAATTTTTGAAAAATATTACTCCTTGCTTAATAAAATATAATTGATTATTTTAAACGAGAATGAACAGTTAATATTAGGTCATAAAACTATATCAGCTACCGTCCATATCTTCAATCTTCATTCGTAGGACCATTAGCCAGCCAGATGAGCTGGGTAGGTCATCACGTCAATATACAATTTCACACAAAAGTTTCTGACAACACTGTCCCGTCAAAAAATGAAACATAATGGCATCGATGGCTAAACACGGTGATGGCCGCTAAATGTCAACTATAGACTCCTGAAAAAATTCACTCAAGGATCAAGGAGTAGTATGGTCTAACACGCAGCCAGGACTTGAGTCTCCTCTTGAACATAGAAGGTATTGACAAGTCAGAGAATCGGCAACGTTTTTCTCCTATCTTTCTCCACTGCCATTATAACGTGGACCTCACTACAGAGGGAGAGCTCTCAAGCGAAACTATTTTCTCAAAAGTTTTCGATCAATAAGTGATTGTGATAATTTCAAAACGTTTTTATTCAATTGCGTGATTATGCAAAATGAGTTCAATATCCATTATCCACTATATAAAAATCATGAAGTTGTATGATTGTCCTATCTTCATTCACTTAGGTTCGAGAAATTTTCATTCAATATTATTGTAATAGTTCCCCTGGGCATCGCAAAGCGCCGAATGCTTTGTGAATTCATTGGTAAAAGAGCGTGAGCTCTTACAAAAGTTTCATGATGAATATAAAAATGAATAAAGTCTTATAAAAATGAATGTCTGTTTGTGTGTTTGTTTGTTCCCTATAGACGTAAAAGCTACTTGACAGAACGGCATGACACTTTGGGGATATGTTGTGTGAATATTGGGGATGGTTTCTGACCAGAAATTTTAATAGGGGGGCTAATAATTATCAATTATTAATCCATTTTACAGACCCATGTTTTCGAAATTTTTGGCCGAGCGGCAAACGGTGGAACAGAAACATGATCATCATGATTCAAGATCATATTGTGATAGTATCTAAAGTCACAAGCTGTAATGAATACGTCACCCTGTAATAAATTGTGTACTGGTATTAAAACGGTAGTTTGTCTATTGACAATCAACAACTATGAAAAAATTAAATTCATCTTTGAAACACTGATTTAAACTAACTTTTTTTTGTTAATTCAACACTTTACTGATAGATATTACTACCAATTGATTCAGAAGAATATGTTTTCGGTAATATGTTTTAGCTAAGTGAATGCAACATGAATCAATATTTTTCCAATGTCTCAAATGTTCCTCAACAGCAGCTTAATTATCATTCAAATTCAAATCATCTAGAACAGTAACGTAATAATAAATTATTCAAAAAGTCTAAATTTTGATTGAAACTAAAAATTTTCGAGCTAAAAACCTCACACTTTACAGAAAACCATGATCTTAATAGTTTATTATTGAGCAATATGAGATGAAATTCTGTTGGAGTTACAATAATTGGATAATGTTTTGCTTCTATAGTAAGGTCTCTCCACGTTATAATGGCAGTGTTTGATTAGCATTGGTTTTTCTATCCTTGCTGTCTATCATTCAACAAAGCGGATAACGATATCTCTTTCTCGCTTTGCTCTGTTGCTAGATTGTCTTCTAAAAATGTAGAATAATTAATTAATTAACAAAATATTTCATCTTAATTATGTAAATTCATTATGAAATTTTTGAAAAATATTACTCCTTGCTTAATAAAATATAATTGATTATTTTAAACGAGAATGAACAGTTAATATTAGGTCATAAAACTATATCAGCTACCGTCCATATCTTCAATCTTCATTCGTAGGACCATTAGCCAGCCAGATGAGCTGGGTAGGTCATCACGTCAATATACAATTTCACACAAAAGTTTCTGACAACACTGTCCCGTCAAAAAATGAAACATAATGGCATCGATGGCTAAACACGGTGATGGCCGCTAAATGTCAACTATAGACTCCTGAAAAAATTCACTCAAGGATCAAGGAGTAGTATGGTCTAACACGCAGCCAGGACTTGAGTCTCCTCTTGAACATAGAAGGTATTGACAAGTCAGAGAATCGGCAACGTTTTTCTCCTATCTTTCTCCACTGCCATTATAACGTGGACCTCACTACAGAGGGAGAGCTCTCAAGCGAAACTATTTTCTCAAAAGTTTTCGATCAATAAGTGATTGTGATAATTTCAAAACGTTTTTATTCAATTGCGTGATTATGCAAAATGAGTTCAATATCCATTATCCACTATATAAAAATCATGAAGTTGTATGATTGTCCTATCTTCATTCACTTAGGTTCGAGAAATTTTCATTCAATATTATTGTAATAGTTCCCCTGGGCATCGCAAAGCGCCGAATGCTTTGTGAATTCATTGGTAAAAGAGCGTGAGCTCTTACAAAAGTTTCATGATGAATATAAAAATGAATAAAGTCTTATAAAAATGAATGTCTGTTTGTGTGTTTGTTTGTTCCCTATAGACGTAAAAGCTACTTGACAGAACGGCATGACACTTTGGGGATATGTTGTGTGAATATTGGGGATGGTTTCTGACCAGAAATTTTAATAGGGGGGCTAATAATTATCAATTATTAATCCATTTTACAGACCCATGTTTTCGAAATTTTTGGCCGAGCGGCAAACGGTGGAACAGAAACATGATCATCATGATTCAAGATCATATTGTGATAGTATCTAAAGTCACAAGCTGTAATGAATACGTCACCCTGTAATAAATTGTGTACTGGTATTAAAACGGTAGTTTGTCTATTGACAATCAACAACTATGAAAAAATTAAATTCATCTTTGAAACACTGATTTAAACTAACTTTTTTTTGTTAATTCAACACTTTACTGATAGATATTACTACCAATTGATTCAGAAGAATATGTTTTCGGTAATATGTTTTAGCTAAGTGAATGCAACATGAATCAATATTTTTCCAATGTCTCAAATGTTCCTCAACAGCAGCTTAATTATCATTCAAATTCAAATCATCGGCTGGTACATTTGTAGTCACATTATAATAATTTAAAAATGTGACCAATGTAACATTTATTGATTTAATTCTGGATTAAGTTGAAATTTGGATTGGAGATAGACTGTAATTGAACAAACGGACCCAAGAAAATAAGATAATTCATTGGTAGGTAAGATAGATAGGCTGCCTTTATTTTAACCTGGAGGGCGAAGTTAGGGCGCAGCCGGCCCTCTATCCCACTTAACCCTCCTATACAATTCTAATGCATCTACATCACAACATGAGAAAATAATCTCTTAAATATAATAATAAGTAATATGATAAAAAAAATATATAACAATAATTGAAAAAAAAATTTCATTCAATTTAGTAGAATATATTTTAGACTGAAAGAAAATATATTAAAAAAATAAGTTAGAAAACAGAGTTATGGGAAAAAAATTTTTCCACCCAAGATAACTACCGGTGTAAGTGTAGTGTTTATAGATAAACTTTGATAAAGAGTATAGTTTCTCTAATAAGCTTATTGAGAGCCGATGAGGTACTGCAATAAAAATACTGAGTTTGAAATGGGAAAAAAATTTTTCCACCAAGATAACTACCGGTGTAAGTGTAGTGTTTATAGATAAACTTTGATAAAGAGTATAGTTTCTCTAATAAGCTTATTGAGAGCCGATGAGGTACTGCAATAAAAATACTGAGTTTGAAATGGGAATAAAATTTTTTTTTTTTACTTTAAATTTAGACCAAAGTCTGGGCAGTTTAAATTGAACAAAATAAGTCATTGCAAGCATGAAGAATGTAAGAAACGTGCAATCAGCTCTTATATCTGAACAGCTCTATAAAGCCTTTCTCGAATCCTATTGGTAGATGTCGACCAATCATATGCGAGTATACTCAAGGTGCCTGGTGCTAGTCCACACCACAATACGCTCTCATTGGTTGTTACCACTACTCAATTTTGTTGTAGAATAAAATTCAACCGTATTGCTTTTAGAGAATCAACTTATGATTAGTTAAGGTTTCAACAGTTGAGACTCGACTATTCCTAGAGGCAAAAATGATTGATGATTGAAAATCAAGAAGAATCAAAATCTAAAAATGTAATTTGATTCAAATTTTTTAAATCGTATTCAAATTTTTTAAAATATGTACAATATTTCGAAAGTTTTCAATTTATTGTGATTCGTTTAAAGTATAAAATCAACCTTCAAAATTTTAAATCATCATTTCTGGACCGAAAAAGTGACGAAGCAGTGTGTGACTATATAACCTTATCTTTTGGACAACATTAACATTTTATCAAAATTTCTGGAGAGAAATAGTACAGGTTCAGCCTAGTTTTTCCTCCAATGTCATAATTGTATTATGATAATAATAATAATAATATCGAGTGACCTGGCTGGCTCAGGTCTGGTGTCAGAGTTTTCAGGTCGCAACTGATCAATTATGATTGTAGTATTTTATACAATAAATAAATAAAAAAAGATGATTTTGTCATATAAAATAATAAATCATTTCTTAATTAATTGAATTGTAATGGAAGGAAAGAAGTCCGGTCTCAGAAGATGTAAAATAATGGGTGTCTAATGAATTAAAAATAGATTTTTTTTATAGCAGCAGACTTTCTTCGATTCAACAAAGCATAGTTGGATAGGAGACGCAAGTTAACTCTACATTTCAATTGGTATACACTTTATTATTGACAAGAGTAGAAATAATTGATATGAATGAGCTGTGCTCTGGAATGATACTACTATATATTCATGTGATTTGTTGTCAGTTATGTCTCATTGAACATTGGCTCAGCTTGGATCTAAGATTAGTGTGTTGGGGAAATTAAAAATTAAGCTGAACGTCGAACATACTCAAAGTTTTGCATTTTTCTGCAATTTCTCAGTTTTTCTTAGTTTTTTTCGTCATACAAATTAATAAATAATTTCAGTAATAATATAAAAATTTGGTTCACTGTTTCAGCTGACGTCAAGAAATGCTGTGTACAACATTAAGGTTGATATAGGCTAATATCAGCGGTTTTCTTGGAAGCTACATAGTATGTGAATTTCAAATTAACAAGCTAATCCTTCAATCAACCCTGTAAGTTTCTGATCCTCAATTTTTTCATAATTTTGATTCCCGTACATTTTTCTCATTTCCCAGTAGTCTACAATGAGGTCAGAATGTGCTTCTAATACTAACTGAACAGCCCTGTTTACAAGAGAAATTTTCCATTTTTTTTATTTCGGAATTTCTCGCAAACATTACTGGATCGAAGCCATAGATTGTTAAGGTTGTATTTTTTTCAATCAATTCATTTATTTCACAAACAAAAATTTTACAAAATAAAAAATAAAAATGTGAAATAAAAGTGGACAACCCTAGGCATAAGCCCGATTGGGGTGTACTACTCATAATAAAACAACTAAAAATACTCAGAGAAGTAAGGCGCTCCGCTCTATAGATAAACTTTGCATAATAAATTATAACTTAGAAGAAAATACATTTTTTCTGCTACCGAAGCCCATTAGATCGAAAACATCTGATGTTATAATTTTGTATTATTTTATATATGTTATAATATATATTGTTTGACTCATTGTTAATCATCAATTCAGAGCAATTTATATGTATCTCAATTTTTGAACAAACATTCAATCATTAAAATTGAGTAGCCGTTTATGCCAAGTACAAATCCAAACTGACAACTACTTAAACATTTCAATGAAGATAACACGGCAACATGCTATATACCTAAAGATAATCATGAATGGATTTCAAGCACCTAAAGCTATAGAATAAACAGTATACTATGAAAGAGATTAAGATGAGGCTATCAATTAATTAACGTTTATTCTATACCTGTTTTGATTAATTATTGTTGTTAGTATTATCATCAATCATCATACTACACAGAGCTGCTTTCTTGAAGTTATGATCTGAATGTATATGAAAATATGAAGGTTTAGTAGGATAAAGAGTGTAGAATTTGATTGCTCATATTCACATCACATGAATTCTCTTTTATCAATTTTGTGATGAAACCCCTTTAACAATTCACCCTTATGAAAACCACTGGTTGAGTAAAGTTTGGGGTTTTCAAAAAAACACCCCAGGGTTCAAAAACTCCCACGCTCTTCTCATTATTGGGACTGGTGTTTAAGTTGGGTAAGATCACGATAATATACACTTTCTCACTCTTCTGCTGTATATCTCTTACTATACTGTATTTACTATACTGTCGTTGCTCAGACCAACAATTATAGTGCGCCTTTTCTGATTTGTGGCTGGTGAAAATATTTTCGAAAATGATAAGGTTTTCAAGAGGCTTATGAAATCGTTCATGTTTCACACACTAAACGTGGACGTTAAACGTCGGCTAATTATAATGATAGAGGATCGGTCGATTATCACAGGTGATAGAGGCCTTTCTGTGGAGTGTGCCTTGCGCCAGTCTTCCCTAATATATAGTTTCAAAGGAACGGATCTTTGTTTTTCTTCGGTTTTTTCGTTCTTCACAGAAACTCTGTTTCGGCAGATTCGTAAAAACATGTCTGGAGAGGTCTGCTCTCACGCTAGCCGTTCTATCAAGATGTTTACACTGGTAAATAGATTACAAGATTGATGTGATATTTATTATTAGTTAAAATGAAATAGAAAATCTTATATAAGATTTATAAGTTGAAATAAAATAAAAAATCTTATATATGATTTATAAGTTGAAATACAAACGATAGATAAGTAAAATAATTAAATGATATAGATTTGTAAGATTCTTCTAGTTGAGTTCGATTCATCTTTCTGAATAGTACAGCGTAGAGGAGGTGATAATTATCGTAGATATTGAATAAAAAGAGTTGGAATTTATTGTCAAAACCACTTATTTTTGTGTAGAAAGCTGTCCGCTTTCTTCAAAACCTCTCACTTCTTGATAGTCGAGTGTAAAGGTGCGTACAGATTTACGCGCCGCGAACATGAGCAATTAACTTTTAATCAGCTGATGCCAAGCTTTTTATATCTGTCTTACCGTTTCTGTAAAAATACAGATATAATCAGCTGATTAAAAGTGAACTGCTCATGTTCGCGGCGCGTATATCTGTACTTAAGAGAGGGCAAATTGCGCCCTAATTTCATCATCCTAGGATTCAAATAAAGGCAGCAATTCAATTCAACTCTTTCTCGAAAAATGATGTTTTGATTAAAAATAACTGATAGGCTGATGAAGCTCCTCCTCAGGAGTGAAATGCATTCCTCAATACTCCAAGAAAAGTAAGTGTTTTTTTTTCAAATATTTACAAGTAACACAGTGTCTGAACTACAACAAAGTTATTATATATAGCTTCGTCATGGAGAGCAACATCAAGTAATAACTCTGTCTTATTTTAAATTTACAAATAAAATTATTTGGTTACATTCAAATTGATAGAGAGACTGTGTTTAATATTTTTGTATTAGGATTATATTTTTGTGATTGACATCGTCGATTTTCATAGTTTTATAAAAATTCTGCTGTCATTAATAATAATAATATCATTATGTGGAGTCAGGATAATATTATATTTGCCATTGAATTTTGAATTTAGTACTTATGAAGAAATTTCAAATGACCGATAAGCTAGTGAATTGAAAGAAAGTCAACACACTCCAAAAAATTTTAACATCAGAGAGGTCTCTTTAAAACCATACGTCACACACTCAACCTGTCAAGAGCTTTCATCCTAGACCCGTAAAGGCCACATGATTAACTGTTCCTTTTTTCGAAATCTGTCTGCCCTTTCCTACATAAACCGCCTACACCCCAAAAATATTAGAAGTCTCACCGAAGAGCCGAAGGTGGATTTTTTTTTGAAAAGGGAACCAAGACTAGTAATCGGAACTAATAAAAAGCCCTTTAGAGGCCGATCTGGAGAGTTAGGTGGCGCCTAAGGGTTCAAAGGTGTCTCTAGAAAGGGTACTTGTTTTTGGCAATGGGTCACATGATCTTCGTAATGATGATAATGGTAATTACTATTATTTTGAAGTTAGTGATTGTTATGAGGATAATGATAAAATGATGATGAAACAAAAACTGAATCACATTGTTATGACTAAGGTATAAACAGTACAAGCAGGTCGCGGTTTAGCTTTCAGTTTTGATCGATATTACTGATCAGCTGGCAAACATCAACACATTTGGATGTCATTGTGTTTACTCCCATGCTTCACAACAAAATTGAGTCACATAAAAATCGATCTTGAGCGCGACATAAACTGGAAGCTGATTCAAATAGAATTATTGTCATCAGCATTTTTACAAATTTTCAAGTAAGTTACAATACATTCTGGTTTATACAAGAATCTACAATAAATTACAGTAAAACAGCCAATTATGCAACAAATTTCACATTATGAAAACTTATTAATTACAATGAAGATTGAATGCAACATTAGAATATTGATAATATAGTATTGTAATGTAACTACATAAATCAGCGGTGTTTCAACAATGAGTAAATGATAATTTCAATGAATAAATATATACACCCCACTATAAATTATATGTGTTTGGGTATAAGTAATTAGTTGCTTATTGCGTGTTATAATTACTATTTACAAACTTCATTCACTGATATGAGATTAAGGGTTTTTATAATAAAATAAGTAACAATTTATAATACAAACAAAATTATGAAATTAGTAGATAAATATTAATGTTCTATTAAGGATAATAATAAGAAAGGTTATTCTTAGAAAAATGAAAAACAGTAAAGAGAAGAATGAAGAATAAATAGTTTCAATATTTACAGTCTAACTAAATTTCCACAATTTTCCACTCCAATATCAACCAACCAGGAAAATAAACTTTTCTTGAACCTGTGTCTATTGAATTCTTCCCTAATGTAACTTGGTATTGAATTGTAAATTTTTGGTCCCAAATATATGTAGTTTCTTTGCCCAAATGTAGTGTTCATCCTTGGTACTATTGAATGCGTGTTTCTCTGCCTTGTTTGATGATTATGATCTGCCAGTCTTATGTGTTCGTTGTTTCTCCTCATTCGCGTGATGATAGCCTGGATGTAGAGTTGTCTTACACTCAGTACTTTACTGTCCTTGAAAAGAATGTTCGTGGGGAATTGATTCTCCTTGAAGCCTATTATTTTTAGTATTCGTTTTTGAAGTTTATAGAGAGGTTCAACATGTATAAAATTCGTAGCTCCCCAGATAATTATGACGTATCTTAAAATTGATTGCACTAAAGAAAAATTAACAGTTTTTAATGTCATCACATGACCATTCTTTTCGTACCCTGACGAACCAGAGTTCTATTACATAAATTTTTGGAAGACTTACTGTGATCATAGAAGAAAAGTTCTCAATAACTAAGGATGTGTGCACTCAGAGAGTAGTCAGCGTTCGGAGCCGTCTTATATGAATATCCATAATATACAGTCGAACCTCTGTATAACGAAGTTGATTATCCCAAGGAAAAATTCGCTGCAGAGAGGTATTCGTTATTGAGAGGTTCTGTCAAGAAAACTGCCACGATCCTATGAAACTTATTATATCGTATCACGGCGGTAAATAAATGAATATGATACATAGAACATTTCATCGCGAACGTAGGTAGGGTACCTATTAGCCCAATATTAATATGGAAATTTGAAAATGCATGCAGTTCAAAATAAAAAAAACATGTTTTTTGAATATTTATAAAATGTAATAAGTAAGTAAACTCACCAATTTATTTTCAGAAAGCTTGATTTGTACTATTAGTAGAGTTTAATCAAAGTACATACTCTGTAGCAATATTTTTCAACTCTTTACACTACTATTAGATGGAACGCAAAATACGGTTATTTTGTCAATAACTTCACAATAAATACTATAATAACTCAACTTTCCTATTTTTAATGTTTTATATTTGAAAAAGTGAGTAATTTTCGGCTGAATTTTTCATTTGAATAAAAAAATCATGTTTGATAAACGACTCACATCTATTCAAACAGTCAGGTTCTATTCAAACACTAATTTTCCAGTCTTAGTCCTTGCCTGATAATTTTGAAAGCCTCTAGTACTTTTTGATGTGACGGATTCTTCTCCTCAGGTTCGTCACAGCTATCATCATCATAGCCAGTTTAAAGAATTGAAATGTGTGACAAAAGCAAGAATGGGGAAGTCCAGTCGTTCACCTGCCTGGTCTACAATAATGATAAGTTCTTGGAATTCAATTTCCAGTAATTTGCATTCAATTTCCGACATGTGTTTCACCCTCTATTGACTATCTACCACCCTATCTTCTACCTACCTGAATTGCCATTATTTTTAGTATATTGACATTTCAGCTGAAAATAAACAATTCCTTGAAAATAACCGTCTGCTTCCTATACACACTACACTTTGTATGTTGAAGTCAAGAGAAAATTTTGTTGATGAGAGGTCCGAAATACGTTAAATAGAGGTGAATAAGCAGCCAAAAATGTCATGGGACCAGATGAAAATTCGTTGTGTAGAGGATTTCGTTAAGTGGAGGTTCGTTATAGAGAGGTTCGACTATATATTATATCGATATCCTCTCTAGAGTCTAGACCGCTTGAACTCTGAACGCCTGATTTGCTCTCTGCATATATATACAGAATATACACCCTAGATGCTCTTTGATATGATTACATCGATTCGTGGTAGACTTCACCCAAAGTTTTCTCGGTCACAGTCAATATGAACTGATAAGAGCTGAAAAACATTGAAACAAAGAGTCTTTTGCTGGAAATATATCAAAATCTAGGAAGGCTGTAAAAACGCATGTTTTTTATTTGTGCTGACAACTGACAATATGATAAAAATAGTTTTGTACGAAGTACAATGAATGAAATCCAGGGCCAGATGTATCAGTTTGGCGCCCCTAGGCCCCGCTGTAGTCACAGGTACTCTCCTAAAACATATTTAAAAAATCCATAAAAGGCCTATTATGTTAATTGATTAAAAACCATATCACAATACAAAATTTTTCAAGAAGACTGAGTACATAATTTATAATCAGTGGAACTTCAATACATCGTTTTTATCTCAATAAAAAGAAAACAACAAATAAAATAGTTCTCAATAAATGTTATGAATACAAGGATGAATTAATCCTATCATGGTAGATCAGTATCAATATCACATGAATGAAAATTATTCATTTACTGTCAAATACTAAACTTGAAAGCTTAGAAAAGGCTCAGTTTGTAATCTCAAAGTCAGCTCGTATGAGAAATGAATGAAGAACGCCAGTTTTGCATTAAAACAACAACTTTGCATCAAAAGTGACACAGATCTGTTCTAGAAATAGTCAATCTGTACATGATAAGCCGTATATTCATATTGAAATATACCACACATTGCTATCTCCACATATTTGTTACACACATTTCAGTGTTATATATTGCAGTTCACGAATTTGTTGGAGATACAGATGATAGTAGTATGAGAATAAACAAATAACAAAATGTTAACTGTTAAAAAAGTCCATGCACTACAAACAGTTGTAAACTGTTTAGTATTGACAAATTAGAAATATTTTTTTAGAAATAGATAGCTGTTGTAAGATTGATTTATTGATTGATTGATTGAGTACTTTATTTATGTAGATTACAATATATACTGGCTTATACACTTATATACATTAGCTTACAATACAGCAAAATTATAGATGAATTTACATAATATAGACTAAGAAAATAATTATTGAACTGTATATGATATGAAAAAGTAATTTGTAATATAATAACTATAGATAGTTATATTGTTATGCATCTACATAAAATGGCGGAGCTTTGTACATATCAATGTCCATTCTTCGGAAAGAATATTAAAAATATCCTCCCCACTAACTCTACCAAAAAAGATAAGATATTATGAGATAACTCCCATACTCGAAAATGGTGCTAATACCAGTGAGTATAGAATGTGAATATATATACAATCTGTACATTACATTCTATACTTACTGGCTAATACAGTGAGTACTTGCTTCTAGAAAACATGTTCTAACATAAGTAGTATTAAGTAGAAAGATTGAAATGCATCCTAAAGGTGCGTACAGACTTACGCGCCGCGAACATTAGCAATTCACTTTTAATCAGCTGACTATATCTGTATTTTCACAGGAACGGTATACGATATAGATATAAAAAGCTTGGCATCAGCTGATTAAAAGTGAATTGCTCATGTTCGCGGCGCGTATATCTGTACGCACCTTAAGAGTAGCATAGACAGTTTTGGTTACAAGAAATCTCCCAGTTTGGGAAGAACCTTTTCCAAGTAGTGGGAAAAAGATCTTATCATCTTGGCCAAAGATCCATTGTTTGATCCAAGACTGTCTCCATTCTTGCAATACAATCGCAGTATTGGATTCAACCTTTTTGAATTGGATTGAACGTCACGTTATTTCGAAACCGACTCTGAAGCTCTTGACTGACAAACGTTTGTCACAACACTGGGAGACCTCCAAGTCTGCGTTATTTGTACAATGTAGAATCACGGAACGAAATTCAGTCTTTCGTAAGCTTAACGATTGAGTAAATCAGCAACAATAGCTGAGTAAACAGAACGGATCCTTCGGTCCTCTTACAATTGGTTGGTTCGATCCTGGGGAACTGATTTGTTTTATTAGGACTGAAGATCCTCTGAAAAAGGATAACTTCATCAGTAGGATCTTCATCGGTAAACTCCAAGAATAAAGCGACTATAACATTTTGCAACAACATTCTCCTCTTTTAATTCCTCTCCACGTTCTGTAAAGAAGTATCAGAAATATGAAGGATTATAACGAAACCCTTTAGAAAAATGATTCAACTTAGAGAGCTTCTAAACTTTGTACAAATATGGGATAAACAGATATCCATTTCTTTGATGGGGTTGAATGTAAACACCTTGATCTGGTGTGTTTCTAGTACACTGATCCTTGTTCAGAGGAGGAGAAAAAGAATTGAAACTTCTGAAAGAGATTGATCGAGCTATAATAATTTCATATATTCCGCTACAGAAAAATTCAACAAAATATATTCAACCATCCCACACTATCAACCTGGTTTTTTACGAGTATGTGGCAAGGTATTCTAACGAAATGTATTTTTTTATTCAGGACTACTCTTGAATATGAATAAAAATCGAGAAACCAAGTACCCTTTTCAAATTATGCACGACATGTTTCGGCTATATAATGAAATTATCAACAGATTGGAAAATAAATAAAATTTTAAAAACATTAAAAATAAGAATAATTTTGAAAGGGTACTTGGATTTCTAATTTTTATTTATATTCTAACGAAGTATTTACCGGAATACTGTTTCGTTACTTGAAATAGTTTGAGATATAATTCTCGAATGAAAATTGTGAGATGAAAATGTACGATCTATGTTGATAGAAAGATTAGACATTGTAGAATTGATACAAGTAACTGGCTGGGAGTGACGAGTGAGGACTAAGGGTGTAGAATTGATTTAATTAATGAACTTGACACTAAAAGCATTAAGAAAAACAAATTGTCAATTTTATTCTGTTCTTTCTTTATTGATTCATACAATTAGTACATACATTTATACATCATTACAATGATAGGGAGAGAAAAAATGAAGTAACCTTGTGCTATTCCTCTCCCAAACTGAGATAAGGTTACACATAGTCCAAAATAGGTTAAGTCTTTATTTAATAAATAATGTATATTTCTCATGAAAAAAGTTGCATAATTATTGTAAGTTGACAGCTTGGCTCGTTTTGAGTTAAATGAGATGACAGTTAACAGTTACTCAACAATTAATGGATTCAACAGATGACAATCAAATAAATCTATATATATAAAAGCAAAATGGCACTGATTGACTGACTGACTGACTGACTCACTCACTCACTCGTAGAGCTAAAAATATACCGGACCAAAAACGTTCAAATTTGGTAGGTATGTTCAGTTGGCCCTTTAGAGGCGCACTAAGAACGGATTTGGAAAAATTTCCAAAGATACGCCCAAAATCTGCGTTTTCCAGCGTTTTTTGCGCTTTCTCAGCTTTATCGAGAACAAATATGAACAGAAAATGTTCAAATTTGGTACAGAAGCTCAGCTAGGGTGTAATAATGTTGTGTTAGTTAGAAGGAATTTGCAATAACGTCAAAGATACGCCCAAAATTAGCCGTTTTTTGCGTTTTCTCAGTTCTTTTATCAAGTAATAGACAGAAAATGTTCAAATTTGGTACAGTGGTTTAGCTAGGGTCTGAAAATTTTGTGATGAGGTGACTTTAATATTTCATCAAAGATACGCCCAAAATCAGCGTTTTTCCAACGTTTTTCTCAGCTTTTCTGCGTTTTCCCAGTACTTTGACTCAAATGCTCAAATGAAGAATGCAGGCTAGCGAAGCGAGCCCCCGCTGATCTCATTTTTGGACGATCCTGTCGGGGGTCCAGGAGGCTGAGCTCCCTGGCTAGAGGGATACGGCGAGCGAAGCGAGCCTGACGGCTAGTAATTTATATTTCTCATGAAAAAAGTTTTTTGTTGTAAGTTGATAGCTAATGGGAGTTAAATGAGATCACAGATAACAGCCACTCAACAATTAATTAATTCAACAGATGACAATCAAATAAATAATAAATAATCTATATTTCTCATGAGCAAAGTTACATAATTATTGTAAGTTGACAGCTAATGAGAGTTAAATGAGATCACAGTTAACAGCCACTCAACAATATCAATGAATACAACTGATGACAATCAACGATCGGATTTTGTCCAAAAACAGAGCTTGACGTTGACATGAATGAAAATTTCAATTTGCGGCTAGGATGTAATTCATGAGCATTCTATTCAAGTCAGCTTCAGATTCAGACATCTTTCATCCCTCGTACAGATTCTTTCATTTTTTCTGCACCCCTTTGTTCCTTTTGAAGGGGCGAAACAAATCTGCAAGCAGTGAATTGTGGAATAGATCGATGTCTCGAGGGGTTCCTCTACCTTCCCTACGATTGGGTTGCCATCAAATATGGAATTGTGTACATAGCAGCGGAAGGGTGATTGTTATGTACCCTTTCCATTCCCTAATTCTGCAGTATTACTATATAGTAGCAATGTGTATCACGCAGTAAATATAGGAACAGTATAAATTTACTCTTTCGGTAGTAATGTTCATACTATATATAGTAGCAAACAGTATCTCGCAGTAAACTATAGGAACAATATGAATTTACTCTTTCGGTAGTGAATTGAAATGAAATGAAAAAGATTTTATTCATCCAAAAACCAAAACTATTACAATAACAGGAAAATCTCTTATCATCTAAACATAGAAATTTACAGTGATAATGATGTAACAAAATGATAAGATTCTTTTATAAGAATGAATAAAACAAAAAACGGCCCGAGGCCTAGCCTGTGTGGGGTGGATGCATAAATCTTAAAACTAGAGCTAAGAACTACGTAGATGAGTTTGTTCAATAAACTGTTTATTTAATAACAGTTTATTTAATAAACTGTTAGAATGACATAAACTAGAAGAAACAAAGTGGACTTCACATAAATAAGCTATTATAATAGGATATACAATACTTAAAATACACTGACTACCAAATTTATTATATGAAATTAACCTCTAACTCTATAAGGGGTATGATGATGAATGATGAAATCATTTCACATAAAGCAATTCCACGGGAAAAACATAAAGATACAAATACAAAGTATACGCACAATAATTCAGTGTAAGAGACCATATATGCAGATATAATGACATTGAATTGCAAAGTACAGGTGAATTTGAATTTGACATTGAATTGCAATCAGGTTAAGTTATATCAGGGATATGAAAAAGTATTAGTATCCTCTAATTGCATAAGGTACTCCTTCACTTCTTTAAGAAAAGTGTGTTTATTATTCAATGATTTTAGTGTAATAGGGAGTAAATTATAAAACTTTGGAGCCAAGAAGGAATAAAATTTTTTGAATAGAGTTAAATTTGGTCTTGGGGTATTCACATCCAATCAATTTCTCAAGATATAATTCAATCCAGGTCTTTCACACCTTCGTTCAGTGCTGGCTCTATCGAAGAAAATCTTTATCACTTTATAAATACAGTATATAAATTTTGGAATGGCAATATTCTCATTGCTCTAAACAAAGGCCTCGTATGTTCAACATACCCTGCATTACAAGCCTTGCGGATGAATGACTTCTGCAATGTAATCAATGGTTTGAGTGTTGTATGGTATGCTGCTCCTCAAATGGATAACCCATACTGTAATTTTGAATCAGCAAAAGCATAGTATAACATTCTCATTACATCAGGGGGACATATAGATTTGAACATATAGAATATTCTTGTGCATTTCATAAGTTTATTTTTCAAATACATGACATGTAAATGACATGTAGAATTTCATACTATACAGTAGCAAACAGTATCTCGCAGTAACTATAGGAACATTATGAATTTATTCTCTCTGTAGTTAAGTTTTTCATACTATAGAGTAGCAAACAGTATCTATAACTAACTATAACTAACAGTATCTATAACTAAATAGTATCCTTGCAGTAACTATAGGAACAGTTTGAATTTACTCTTCCGGTAGTAAAGTTCATACTATACAGTAGCAAAGAGTATTTTGCAGTAACTATAGGAACAGTTTGAATTTACTCTTACGGTAGTAAAGTTCATACTATACAGTAGCAGAGTATCTTGCAGTAACTATAGGAACAGTTTGAATTTACTCTTCCGGTAGTAAAGTTCCTACTAAACAGTAGCAAAGAGTATCTTACAGCAACTGTTGGAACAGTATGAATTTATTCTGAATTGTAATGAAGGTGATGTTGTGGTAGATATTCATGAGTAAATTGAAATTGTTATTCACTTTGAAATTGTTACAATCTCTAAAAAGCTATGACAGTGAATTGAGCCGATTTACTAGCATTTCGATACTGATGTAGCAACTGAAACTAGCTCCTAGGTTTCTAATAGATAAGTGATTGTGAAAATTCCAATTCATTAATTTACTTGAATGAAAAAGACTAAGAAATTGTCAAAAACCACAGATTTATTGATACTTAGAAAGACAGGTTTCGGTTATCACACCATTGTCAATCTCTGATAAACTAAAACAATAATTTACTCATTCGAAAAGCCGCAGATATTTCTAAGGAATTAATGATTTCAGCGTTGTGATAAAATAACGTGCTAAAATTTGTATATTGCTTGTTTTGTGAGTACAAACTAGTAATGTTTGCTTGTTCTTATCATTGAAAAATACTTGAGAAATGTTATTATTGGAATAGAATTAACAGAAAAATTATACCTTTCCATTCAAAGTGAATTTTGTTATAGATTCACACTATATTGATTATTTAATAGCTAGTATTTTGTAATAATCAAGCTTTTGTAGAGTTTAATTGGGAAGATGAAATTCTGAAACCTGTAGCTATTAATTGTTTTTTGAGAAAATACAAGTAATTTTCGCTTGTTTTTATCATTGAAAAATGTTACTATTGGAATAGAATTAACAAAAAATTATACCTTTCCATTCAAAGTGAAATTTCGTTATAGATTCACACTGTATTGATTGTTCAATAGCTTGTATTTCGTAATAAATCAAGCTTTTGTAGAGTTAATTGTGAAGATGAAATTCTGAAACCTGATACAATTATTAATAATGGGAAAAGCACAACATTCAAAAATCAGGTATTTAATCAATCAATGATTGCTTGATGAGGATGATTTCTTGTGTGATCTTTTCGAATTTCCATTATAGTCCCAACATACAATCCAAGTCAAGACTTGAAGTCAATTCAGTCTTCATTGAGTAAATACAATAATAATTATGGAGTCTGATTCAAAAAAGGCTTGTATATACCACGATCCACAATAAGCTTGCTGTTATTGACTTGTTTTATTGTCTCTTTTCTGTTTAGGGCTACTTGTAATATAAATAGAAATACAAATCTCAGTACCCTTTTTTAAATTAACTTATCACAACATGTTTATTTCGACTTGTTTCAACTTATTCAGATTCAAACGATTCGAAATAACATAAGACGCGTTATTATGCGTACTTACAACATTTCAACCAAACCGATTCCAATTTCCAATATGTTCTTCGATATTTCCTCTGCAAATGAAAATACAAGAATGTGAGAATTTTTCGTTCAAGTTAAGCGATAACTAGAGTGGACATTTTTGTCCAAACTTCCCTACTTCATCAAATAAAAAAGTTATTCTATTCAATGTAGTGCTCAAATTGACGATAAATGTTCCTGAAATTTATTATTTCTTGAATAATCTATTCAAAATAACTCTTTGTTACAAGCTTCTAGTATAATCTTTAAGCCATATTCACAGTCTACCAACTGTATACCAAGTACCAAATGTATGTTAAAAAAAATAAATACATACTTTACTGTATATTCTGAAAATGTACTAGTATATATCATGCAGTATAATAAAAAGCCATTTATTTATTCTATGTGTTAAAATTGACGATAAATATTCCTCATATTTATAAATTCTGAAACAATTCAAATTTACTCTTTGTTGACAAGTTTCTAGTATAATCTATAAGCTATATTCACAGTCTACCAACTGTATACTGAGTACCAAATATATGTTTAAAGAAAAAACAAATACATACTTTACTGTATATTCTGAAAATGTACAAGTATATCATGCGGTATAATAATAATAATACTGAGGGTGAAGCCCACATAAGCTCTTAGGCTTGTGCGTGGGTAATGAGTGAGAGGGATGATGAGAGATTACGACTACTTAGGTAGTCAGGACCAACGGCTTATCGTCTCTTCCGAGAAACGAGAATATGAATTGAATCATCAAATATTGGTTTAATCTGCACGCATCTATTCTACTGCAGTTATTTTGAGTAAAAATATGATATTCCAAAAAGTGAACTGTGATTGAACCATTGCCTTGATGCATTGTCAGATCTGTGGCTAGATGACACAAGTTGATAAGTCACATTTTTGACCATATTGAGTTATGCATATGGTTGTGTTCAGAAAAATTAGATCTATAAGATGGTATAACTAGATATGTTGTATCTCTGTAAATAGCTGAGATAAAGGCTGAGATTTGCTCAAGCCTGATAGAGCATTTTCTTCCAATTCCTAAGTTGACAAATATTGATAAGTACATATATCTCTACACTCTTCTACCGGTTTGTATTATAATCCAATTATGATAAGATGGCAAAATTTGATAAGTGTATGTACTGGTAGGCTATTATAAAATCTGAGAATTGATAACCTACATTGAGAACTACATAACCCATACAACTTTGCAAACAGTTATAGTTTGGTTAACTTGATCAATACTTGTAAATAATATCAATTAATTGTTAAAAAATATATTCAAATTTCTAAATAATCGATTTTTAAGATATTTCCTATACTGTTACATTGTGATTTGAAACATTTGGCAGCTGGCAAAACATGATATCTCTGACATCACTTGCAAAAGTTCTCAATAGTTAATTTAAATAAATGTGTTATTCCTTGATATTTTATATTTAAATAGTCAAAGATCAGCTGATTATATTAGTGTAAAATTGATAAGAAAAAATATGATAACTAATTTTTTCAGCTATGTCAAACTTTCAAATTGCTCTCCTGAAAAGTTTACAAATCATGACTTATCAGCTACTTGTGTCATCTACCCACAGAGATGATAAGCCCACAATCAGCTGATGATAGCCAACACTTCTATTACAGATGTTTTTCCACTTTTTCACACATATTTGTCTCACATCCTACGAATTTTTCTAGCTTTCTCCGTCTAATCATCAGCTAGGAGCCTGAGTTGAGATTATTGAGACTGTACTGTAGGCCAACTACCATGCAGTGCTCTTGCAGTTAGTTGTTACCCCTCCGCGGCAGATATCATCTCTCTTTTTAAAAGTATGAGAGAGCAGAATCATGTTTTGTGTTGCCCTGCAGCAAGCACGCGAATCCATTCTGTAGCCATTTATTAAATCGTTCTCCTTGTTTATCCCCAACCAACTTGTCTTCTCTCTCTCACTCTACTTCTTTATGCTGCTGAACAGTGTTCATCTCATCTTTTTCCTTTCTTCTATCCTTCTACATTACTTGCTATCACTGGTTCATTCGTCTTCCTCCTTCTACAAAGTTATTTCCTTGGTATTTCTTTCCATTGTTCTTCTTCTCCTCTTTTTCTCATTCTGCTTCTTCTTTTTCAATTCCTTCTGCTCCTTCATCTGTTTTTCCGTCTTCTCATTTACTTGCTCCTCTTTCATCTTCTTCTCCATCTACTCCTCCTTCTCCTCCTCATTTTCTTCCTTGTCCACTTCCTCCTTCTTCTCCTCTTTCTTCTCCTCCTTACCCTCCCTCTCCTCCGCCAGTATATATTGTAATCTACATAAATAAAGTACTCAATCAATCAATCAATCAATCCTCTCTCCCAGTTCTCCTTACCAACCATCACCCCCTCCTCCTTCTACGCCTCCTTCCACTCTATCTCCTCCTTCCCCTCTTTCTTCTCCTTCTCCTCCTCCCCATCCATCCCCCCTCCTCCTTGCTCTCCTCTTCTCTTCTCCATCTCCTCTTTCTCCTCCTTCCCCTCTTTCTTCTCCTTCTCCTCCTTCAATCGATCTCCCCCTCCTCCTTGCTCTCCTCTTTTCCTCTCCACCTCCTTCTTTTCCTCCTTCTTATCCTCCTCCTGCTTCTGACATTCGTATAAATTTATTTTTTCATACAATTACAAATCATATGAATATGATATGTACTGTATATATATATGCAAATTCCACCTTATAGTGGTGTATTGCCTTTGAATTTTGTTGAAATACATTTTAAAATTTATTTTCTTTTTTAGTTCGATACATAAGACTATAACCACAACATCGAATCGCATTTCAAAATTAATCTCACTTTCAATTTATAAAAATATATTTTGTCATTTTAAGAAGACTTCTCCTATTTTAAACTTTGTAATTTAGTGAAACTTATTATATTGTAAGCTATTTTGTTCTATGGGCTGATAACCTCCATCACCCTTAAGAATTTGTCGCTCTCTCAGTAGTTGTAATAGAAATAGAAAATACATACGTGTATTAACAAAACCAAGTTACGAATCAATCAATCAATTTTATTCAAATCAACACTATACGATACACATAAAATAAATCAAAACACAACAAACACAATAAAAAATAAATTTCTAATAGAATACAAGAGCCTGCTTCATGGTGGGGTGTGCTGAAAAGAAAGAAAGGAGGAAAAATACCTAGCCAACTATGGTTTCCCATGTAATAGGCAAGTAGAGGGTACAAAAGTAAGGAATGAAGGGTGAAGAGGAGAAGAAAAGGGAGGAAGTATTGGAGAAGAAAGTAGGTAAAAAGATAAAAAAATGTACAAAAATTGTAAGCGAGTCCAATTTCAACAAATGTACCTATCTGAAAAAATTGGCTTTGCAAACAGTAGTTTGAGCAGAAATCCCGAGATTCATACGTCGGTATGGAAGAAAAAGTTACTGTATGTCCAGGTTTTTATTTCTAGTTCAGTTTTTCTACTAATCTTAGAGTCTATGAGGAAGTGGTCCGGAATAAGGTTTATTAGTTTAGTTCAGGAACTACTGGCCTGCAATTGGATATTTCTACCTCGCAAATACACCAATAGTATTTACTATTAGTTTCTTCATTTCTCAACATCCTACTGACCCCCTATATTATAAGAAGTATATAAATTTGTAAATGATTTTCAAGCCGTAAGTTATGAATCTCCAATTTATTCTGTGCATTTCACAATGCAAAAAGAGTTCACACAACTTACTCATTACAGTAAGGACACACATCTAACAACTAGTTGATAAAGCATGACTGCTGACAAATCTAAACTCCACCTACCTTTTCCTGATAAATTTTTAACAATAAATAATAGTAATACATCCATTTTCCAACTCCACTTCAGACTTTCACCGGTAGGGGGCAGTATCTACTGGTTGGAATATTGTATTCTCGATGAACACGTCTACTGACACTTGAAACTCCGCCTACTTTCTCCCGATTGGTCGACAATTCTCATTGCATCCATTTTCAACCAGTAGATAGCAGCAGGCGCTGAGTGAAAACCAGAAATCTAAAATCTATCACAGATGAATGACTCGATGGAAAACGTTCAGAATTTGAATATCGTTTAAGTTGGAAATAAATAGATGACCGGATGAATTAATCCATAGATTGGATGATCGAAGATGTGAGTAAATTGGAGTTTAGAATAGAATCATATTAGGCTAGGCGCACACCAGTTAGTCAAGACAAGACAAGACATGATGAGACACGTTTAGTCACAATACTTCACATTGTTGCTTATGACGCAACTCACACTGATTAGTCATTGCAATTAGACATGTCTAATTAGACATGTCTTCATAAGCAACTATGTGAAGTATTGTGACTGAACGTGTCTGATCATGTCTTGTATTGTCTTGACTAACTGGTGTGTGCCTAGCCTTAGTGTTTTTGTATGGATCAATCTTCTACAGTTTTTCACTTCAATACCAACATGCAGTCATGAGTTAAAATGTAGAAATAATTATTGCGTCTACTCAAAATACTGGAATGCTGTCGACTTTCGAGTGTAATAGAATCCATTTCAAACAAAAATAAAAATATCAAAGAAGGAAAGGTGAGTGATGACTGGCTGTATTTATGGCTAGATATTTATCTCGGGCCACTCCCGTGTTTCGGATGGACACGTTAAGTCGTGGGTCCCGGTTGGCTATATTTATGGCTAGATATTTATCTCGGGCCACTCCCGTGTTTTGGATGGACACGTTAAGTCGTGGGTCCCGGCTGCCTAAAAAGCAGTCGTTAGGTCATGTCAGAGGCCCAAATTAATCAGTTGCGACCTGAAAACTCTGACACCAGACCTGAGCCAGCCAGGTCACTCGATATTACTATGGCTGGCTATAAATTTCAGTTCATGATGTGTTGAAATTTCACTAATTAATTAGGAAATTAATATCTTCGATCAATCTTTCTTGGTCTTTCAATGTATAAGGGCATTTAAACTCCACTCAACGTTTGAAGTTTTCCTACAACAACTTTGCCATCCGGATTGGTCTAGTATTCTGGAGCGTTATATGCTTCATTCTGCTTACATCCTGGTTCGTGGGTTCGAATCCCACCGGTGTTATGGACGTTTGATCAACTCAAAAGTCACTCCTCCAATCACCCACATCCAAGCAAAATTCTTATATAGGTAGGCATCAAACGCAATAAAAAGTATTTTCCAGCTATTCCCCAGGGTTGAAACAGAATATAAATAAAACCTTGCTCTTGATAGAATGCTACTTTTTGACAGAGTTTTTGATTTTACAGAGATAGTTCAGTTCAGACACCAAGTTATAAAGTAGTGTCAATATGATCTGAAATAATGTGAAGCAACTAATTTCACTGGCAATGATGAAATCTAATGCCCGGTTGCACAATTGCCGGTTAAATTTTAACCGTGATTAATTTCATGAGAAGCGTTTTTTGAAAAAAAACGGCTTCTCTGGTTCTCGTGGAATTAATCTCGGTTAAATTTTAACCAGCTGTTGTGCAACCGGCACTTACATTAATGCTAAGCAACAGATCTTGTATAAAATTACTCCTAATTTTGTTGAATAAATAACACTTTCTATTAAAATGAGAGGCATATATGAGTCAACGTTCACGTAGTACAAGAGCATAGTAACCATGTAAATTTTTCTGTACCATGTGTTCGCTGGTGTGGCCTGATCACTATTCACAAGCAGTGATCTTATCATTATTGATAAAGCAATCATCTTGGTGGATAGATTGTTGTTCCTATAAAACGATATCTCATAGATAGAGTTTCAAAAGTTCAGTAAGTTGAATTTTAGCTCCCATCTTTAGAAGCTGAACATTTATTGCTACAGTTTTTCATCTGAAATCCGAACCCTCCAAACTCAACGTTTTAATAATATTATCCTCAGAACTGGCTTCTTCCACTTACTCATGTATAGTTGTGTTGATTTGAACACCATACCACGGAATAAGGAAACCATTAGTTTCCTAATAGGAAACTAATTAAATTCCTTATAGTTTCCTAATAGGAAACCAAGAGAACATTAGTGTTCTCTACTCCGTGACTATACTGTACATTCGCTTTCTGAGCTGATAGTGGTTATAGTGAAATGGATTCCCACTTTTTCGACTGAGACCATTGTACAATGTAGTGTAAATTGTCAGCTATCATATAAAAACAACTAATACAGGTAGCAGTGGCCACACAGCTCATTAATGGAGTTCTTGAAAAGTTGTATTTTGAGAGAGGTCAGGTCTGAATAGAGTGAAATCCATTGTATACTAACGGTACACTGGGTCTGACGAGGTTTAAAACATTTTAACATTTTACAGTACATAAAGTAATTATTATTAAACGGAAATCCAAATTAAATGATGTAATTCACCCCGAAGAATTCTGCTACTGCAAAAATATCGACAAGAGGGTAAAGAGCTAGATGGAAATTCGATGACCCCGAAGAATTCTGCTACTGCAAAAATATCGACAAGAGGGTAAACAGCTAGATGGAAATTCGATGAGCGCTACTATTCAAAAATTATTTGTCAGCCCTGGAATCGAACCCAGTACCTCCTAATTGCCGGTCAGGAATGCTTACCCTTACACCAAACTGACAATCTCTGGATAGCAGCGCTCATTTTATACGAAGCCATAGCGGCAGAATTACAGAATATAATTTGGATTTTCGTTTAATAATAATTATTAATTTATTAGCATTTGAATAATTGCAACATTTCAGTAATTTCCATCTGTAGTACATAAAGTTTTGGATTTTTAAGTGATGATTCCAGCGATATTGTACTCCTATATTTCAAACTGTAGTTTCCTGGTTTGTTATGTTGTTCTTTCTTGTTATTCTATTTTTATCTTTTTATCTTGTTGTTCTAGTATTGTATTGCTATCGACGTGATAATAAACAATCTCGAGTGGACAATATTGTCCAAACTTCTCAACTTCATCAAATAAAATATAAAAAAGTCCTATTCTATAACTTATCTTTATGAAGGTAGGTACCCTTTTTTAAATTAATAAAATAATAGATTAAAAATACAAGGATAGATATTAAAATATAAGTAGCCCTGAATTCATACATTTTAAGTAGGTACCTTATTTTTTTGTACAATAATACTTTGTCATAATTTGGTAGAGAAGTAGTTTTGGACTGAGCGGCTCAGCCTGGTTTTCCCTCCCGATCACTGATGAATTATTTGTACTTGTAATAGCCTAATAAAAGAGTAAAAATTTCCGATTATTGGACATGTTTTTCTCGGTGAACTGCTAATGATAAATGGTTTATCAGGTGGACTGACTTGGCTGC
This sequence comes from Nilaparvata lugens, assembly GCF_014356525.2. Taxonomy (NCBI): domain Eukaryota; kingdom Metazoa; phylum Arthropoda; class Insecta; order Hemiptera; family Delphacidae; genus Nilaparvata; species Nilaparvata lugens. The sequence continues at coordinate 8,834,869 of NC_052518.1, forward strand.
AACTTTTGTTCGTTTTGTTGTTTGGAGCAACTGGCTCCCAAATAAGGGGCCGGTCATCTTTTTTGTCAACACTCGCCTATTAATCTTGCTGCCTTTAAATTCATCCCACCGCGTAGTAAATCTGATCATGTATCGGGAGCCGTACACCACAGGAGCGGCCATCTTGAATCCTCCTCCAGAACAAATGATGGTGTCCTAGCTCATTATCCCTACTTCACCGTAATCCAGATAATCTGCCTTTAATAAAATGTTATACCGGACTGGCATTCCGTTTAGAGTACAGTTCCTATATAATTATCTATTTCTCAACAGCACCGCCCGCATTATCTATAGTTACCATTATGTATCTTTATACATATACATCCACTTCCATTCTTATCCAACTTATTTTTATACTTTTTTCCATGGACATGATTTATGCTGAAGTTTGTGAGCTTGGTAGACTCGCTTGTACCTTCTAGCAAGTATTTGGGGGCGGTCCTCTCCTCTTGTCGTCTATCACTCGAAATTTTTTGCAGTTTTTCTGTTACAGCATCCAAAATAAAAACATGTCCTACTGACTTTTTGTTGTTTTCTCCCCTCCATTGTGTTTATGAGAGTGGAGTAATGAAAGTGAAAATGTACGATAACCATCAGTTGAATCTCTGAGTTCTTCCACACATTCCAATCGCCTTTTAGAGACTTAGGCCCAAATTCACCAAAAACGAAAACTTGGTTTAAGCGGCAGTTGGTTCTAAGTCAAATGATTTTGAATTGGTTTTGTAATATGATTTTTGTTTCAGTACCAACTGGCGCTCAAACCAAGTTTTTGTTATGGGAACTCGGTCCTTAGGCCCGGTTGCACAACAGCCGGTTAAATTTTAACCGTGATTAAATTCACGAGAATCAATCAACGAAGGCGTATTTGAAAAGACGGCTGTCTTTAACCGGCTGTTGTGCAACCGACACGTAAAAGGTCAAACTATGATCAAGTTATAGTATAATCCTGAAATTTTCATCAATTTAAATTTCAAAAAGATGAAATATAGGTAACACTCCACCATAATTACTTCACCAAATCGCTCTCAAAATTTTTTCATAGTTCAAGTCAAAGGTGCTCACCCCCCCCCTCCACAAGACGCGCGTCCTTGAAATCTCCCCCTAAAATTACAAAAACAAAATCAGCTGCTACACCCCCCTTGTATTGGAAACCAAAAAAAAGACGTCAAACGTTCTAAACAATGCTATCTTTTTGGGACCTCTCTAAAATTTGGTAGGCAGTCTACGTCCAAACCTCTCTCTGTGTGCACCCCTGATTTAAGTTCTACAAACTCCAAAATATACTTTAATCCATTGATAGGTAATTCTACTTGATTGGAATGAAATTGACTTTGAATTCGATTGATTGAATAATATAATTGGACTGATTCTTTAATATGTTAGATTAACCCTTAGACCAGTTATAGAATAGACACGCTGGGAAGTCTAGCCTCTGAAGCCAACATCTACTGCCATATCACCATATCGTGACGTCATCATCGGATAGAAAATTTTTCTGCAGAGTTTGTTTACATTGTTTTCTATCCGATGCTGACGTCACGATATTATGGTGATATGGCTATGGAGATGTTGGCTTCATCGACTTTCAGTATGAATATACAATGGGCCGTGTCTATTCTATAACACTGGTCTAAGGATCAACCTATAAGTCTCTATCTCAACCAAAGATGGATTATTCCATTGGATTGGATACATAATTATAACGAAATACCAATTTTGATTTTCATTCCACTTTATCTAATATAATTAAAAATATAAATGACCACATTCCACTGTTATTTAATACATTTGTTGCTTATTAGTCAGGGATGCTCAAACCCCCCCCCCCAACCAAAACTAGAACATGAAGCACCCCCGCATGAATCCCCCCCCTAATCTAGAAACCATTCAGCTTCCCGCCACAAGAATTTCAAGCACACAATCTGCGGTGTTCAATGAAATCATTATTTTAATGTTCCATGATTGAACAACCGTAGCGAGTTCCTACATTATTTGTCTTGAAGATCGAGTCGTTGTTCGTTTGTGGGTGTGTTATGTGTTTGTATGTTCAAGTATAACAATCAACTGCTTTCATCAATCAACTTTCAATTTTTAACACATTACTCTTCCGCAGAGTTGATTCTTGTATTACATATTTTTGTCATAGTCATTCAATTTCAACTGTTTTACATGCATGAAATCAAGCCAGTAAATAGCTGATTGTAGAACACATAAAAATATGATTCTCATTGCAGCATACTATACTGTAATAAATCATATGTTTTCTTTACAGTCGAGTATATTTCCTAGTTCCGAAGTAGGAACAGAAAAACTGCTACAAAAAACGCTTTTAGCACTCCGGTTGGAAGTTTTGTCAACTACAATCAAGAAATCCCTGATTTTGGAATTTGTAAACTAGGTTATATTTATAGTAACTTTAACACAGGCAGGTAATGTTTTCTATTTCCCAATAATTCTTATTTAGATTATGACAAAAAACAGTGTACGTTACTTGGAAGTGAATGCCCTTTTGCAGGGCTCAAACTAAAATCTAATCTCGGTTAACGCCTCGACTAGAAACATCATTCTTGAACTGCAAATGGACCCTTCCCGTCCATGTCATGTAAAATACTATTGCTAATTACTCCAATTATCGTCATGGTGAAAGAAAACAAAATTGATACCACCGTACTGTTCCTCATCCACTGCGATAAACTGCAATAAATTTTTGAATCTCTACTCTGAACTTGAAAGTACGCGCAGAGTCAATTATACGACTGTATGACGTATACAACACTGTATCAATAAACTTGACTCTGCAGCTTGTCTTGTTCTCAATGCTTTATCCAATAGAGTACCCCATGGAACAAGTTCTGTACTCCTAGTAAGAATTATATCAATTATACAGGAGAGATAGAAAGCAATAATAAAGGATAGGTATTATTGCCACTATATACAGGAGAAGACAGTGTTATTGCAGTAAATAGTAGAAATTTAATTGCTATTATACTGGTGTGATATAATCGCCTACTGACGGGCTGACACTTCTCTCATAGATATGTTTTCAATTTTTCCTCTTCCAGTGTAGTTTATTTTTTGCCCGAGTTTATTGTCTTGACAAATGAATTTCTCTCCTCTAAATAATAGCATTGAATCATCTTTGATAAGTTCGTATTTTTGTAACTATTCATGCCTCCGAGTTGTACTGATTAAATCAGTGAAGAATCACTAGAAAATAGCATATGGAAAATGCAGTTGAACTCTCATAAGTTTAGAAAAAGATACAAAATATCATCATACTGAATGATACTGCACGTCATATTTGTTGCGGATTATATATCACGTGACAACATAATATACGAAATATAATACAGGGAGACTGTAATATTGGTGATAAGAGACACCTAATTGGTGTTTGTGCTGAAGGAATGATTTATAATAGAGACTATTTCCATCAGTAATAAATTAACACATTAAAATGTTACTGTTTTTTGTGTATAAATTACATGTTATTACAATAATTGTATTTGTAAAAGTTTGGAAAAGAAATAATAACTTCTGAAGTATTGTGGACATTACTAGTAATATGAATCGTGAATTGATTGTTCTCAGAGAACTTGATTGATTGGAAATTGTTAAAACAGAAGAAAAATATGATTCACTGAGTATCCAGGACAATAAATTACCCAGTTTGAAATGCATTCATCTATTGGGTGTAAGTGAGAAACACAATTATATAACCCCATCATAAAATGAGAAAATAGAAGTAAATGAAGATACCAAATGAGTTGTCAGAATTAAAATGTGTGAACACTCTCATAGGATAACATCTAATCGTACAGTTTTCTCTTTCTGCCCTGCATAGCAGGTATCCATTGTAAAGCAGACCATCAAAATCAATTTGATTCTGTAAATTTTGAGAGCAAAAGTAAACAAACAGGTTAACTGATCTACCAAAAATATTGTTTTGGTTGCTATATATTGACATTTTTCAGTTTATCGTATTGATAGCTTGATACCTTGTGAGACCCGACTCCCCGGTTTAGTCTATTGATTAGTTTATTCAACTAATGAAGCGAAAACAAAGATGTCTGTTAGTGAGATTCTCTATAGGAAGATAAATCAACAACAAATCGATTTGTTGATTGAAAATAATTATCAAAATGATTAATCTGTTGATAGAAAATGATCATAATCATTGAGTTTTGTGAGAGAAGAAGGAGACAAAGTGATAAAACCCAATTTAGAAAGTGAGAGAATATAGTATTCTAGATGAGGATGCACATTGCGGGAAACTAGATTGAAAGACTGAATAAAACTACTACCACAAAATAGCCTCCACTGTACTACCAAAAAATTATAAGGTTCAACGCATTCTATAGACATTAAGAGGATAGTTCGTAAAGCACGTTGAGAGAAACTGGATGATTGAATAAATACTATCACATTATCATCTCCACTTGACATTAGTAGTTTATAAAAAAGTTTTATAACAAGGGTCTCTAACACACGAGTTAGATGTTGAGTTAAGCTACTCAGAGAGAGAGAGATTGATTGATTGATTGAGTACTTTATTTATGTAGATTACAATATATACTGGCTTATACACTTATACCTATGCAATAGCTTACAATACAGCAAAATTATAGATGAATTTACATAATATAGACTAAGAAAATAATTATTGAACTGTATATGATATGAAAAAGCAATTTGTAATATAATAATTATATTGTTATGCATCTACATAAATTGGCGGAGCTTTGGACATATCAATGTCCATTCTTTGGAAAGAATATTAAAAATATCCTCCCCACTAACTCTCTACCAAAGAAAGAGAGTGAACAGTAGACTTGAAATACTGGAAGCAAGACAAATTGATAACTTGACGAATTGAAAACTTGAAGAATAAAAAACTTGACAAACTGAAAACATGACGTACTGAGAACTTGATGAACCGAACACTTGAAGGATTGAAAAGCTGATAAACTGGAAACTTGATTGGGAAACTGGATTGGGAACTAGTCAAACTGAAAACTTGATTAACTGAGTATTTGATGAACTGAAAACTTTACGAACTAATAACTTGATGGACTAAACCCCTGAAGAATTGAAAGCTTGATAAACTGAGCTCTTGATGTATTGAAAACTTGTCAAACCGAATACTTTATTGAGTGAAAACTATATAAACTGAAACATGCTCCCAGCATCAGAAACCGTGTTTTAATGTTGATGCCACCAGCAGCATCGGAATCGGAAACCATTTTATAATGTCCAAGTCGTTAATGTACAGTTCTCATTAAAGTTTAGTTTTGAAAATCCATTGCGAAAACACCTTTGTTAAGGGATTGATTGTGTTGTAATGTTTACATTATAACATAGTCATAGATACTAAAATTATATCTTAAAATTATACTATAATTGGTGTCTATAAATGTTGCCAAGACTGTTGTTATCCCCTTTTCGCTAACTTCTGCAGGTTCACCAACTGTTTTTGAAGATTGCAATATTGTTATCCACAACACTGGTTGCGACCAGCATAATCAGTGTACTTGTGTTCGACTGGAGTTTCAGGAGAATGCTAGATATTTAGGTATCATGATAGATAAGCACCTGCGCTGGGAAAGTCATATATCTTATCTGTGTTCAAAAATGAGAAGGTTAATTAATAAATTTGTACAGCTAAGAAATATCTTACCTCTTCATCAAATAAGAATGGTATTTTTAGCATTGATAGAGTCCATTGTGAGTTATAGAATCATAGGTTGGGGTAACTGTGGTGCCTCCATTATGCAACCGTTAATCATACTTCACAAGAAGATTATGAAAATTTGTTTGAGGAAACCAACAAGATACCCTACTGAAGGCCTGTACCGGGAATTTTCAGTCTTTACAATACTCAAGCTATATGAATTCAACCTATTTAAGTTTGTTTATTTGAAACCTCATGCTTTTCCTGTGGCTGTACCACACAACTATGCAACTCGAAGGCAAGTGAGGTTGCCCCTGGAGGAGCATCGTTTCAGGACTTCTGCAGCTGCATGTCATGCTTCTGCCAGGGGACCTCGTTTATTCAATGAGCTTCCTCTTTCAATTTCAGGCATTCCAAATTTCAATAAGTTTAAAAATTTTTTAAAAACTTTTATCAATCTGAGACAAGATTGAATCATTCCCTGTCAGTATTTCGATTCATTTCCTATTAGCTGTTTGTTTTATATTTACTATCATTTTCATCTTATCATGTTTGCTTTTGGTTAATTTTGTTTTTTTTTGTTTTTTTTTTTGCATTCAAAGTAATTAATGCAAGTTATTGTGAGTTCTATGATGTACTGGGTACTATTTTGAATATTATTCTCATTGGAGCATATTTGTGTACATATTTTTCCATTATATTTCCCGTTTGTCTGTATTTTATTCTTCTCTTGTGTTTCATTATTTGAATTAATGTATATATAAATTTGCAAAGTATAAATAAGGACTCCTAGAGGAATAATTTTATTCTGTTATTGTAACTGAAAGATCTTTGTGTTTATATAATTTTTGCTTTCTTATCAATTTGGATTTCTTATTTTTTATTCTTATTTTGTATGATTAAAACTTTATTATTTAGTAACTGCATCAATAGATTACGTAATCTAGTTAATTATAGTTTGAAAATTGTATTTATTTATTTATCTTTCACACTTTGATGATGATGATTTCTATTATTTTGTTAATTTATTATTTCTATGTAAAAAGGTAATTGCTCTTACGACTCATCCCTCAGCACAAGCTTATGCTTAAAGAGCGATGGACCTTTTTTCATTGATTTGTATAAGTTTATTAGTACAAGATTTTGCAGTATTGTATATTATAATTTTGTTTTGTATATGATGCAACGAAATCTAAATAATAAGAGGATAGTTCTGAACGGGTAAAGCACGTTGAAAAGAACTAGATGACTGAATAAAGACTACCACAATATCACCTTCACTTCTACAAAAAAATGTACGAGAAGTGAGATAGTCGGTTATCGAACATTACACCTTTAGTGCGATTCTCCTCAATCTGCCACCATTAGGTGAATGGGAAGCGTCGCTGTTATTTATGAGGAATACTGTCAGTTGAACGTAAACCTTCATCGAAGCAGTGCAACGGTCATGATGCATCCAGCAATTATTGCAATGTGCACTGATATTGCAACCAGGTGATGGTATTAATAATTGTCTAGCGTTAGTAGTCAAGCCGCCTTGAGGTGCAAGTTATGCCTTGCGAGCACGCCACAATCAAGCCAGCACTGGCAAAACAGCCTTTATTTACAACTTTCGACTGCTATGAAATGTTTTGAATGTGTCAGTTCGGCACTTTGTCTTCAGAAGCGCCGTAAATAATCACCACCATCATCCTCTGTAATTGGCACTTCAATACAAGAAGTAACCAGAGTCATTATTGAAAAATATATTGTCTCGTGCTGGTATTGCGCAATGATATTTTCAATCGGTAACTTTATTTATCCGTGAACAAAGGTGGAATTTGTACTTGTAATTACCAATTACTGGTGCATCACATATCTATTCTTTCCACGCTAATTTATTGGAATCAAAAAGTTAATTAGTAGGCTGTCTGTACTTCTATTATTCTAAATTTATTCATTCATGTACAAGGGATACAATGTGGTTCGATAGTGAGGCCCGCGTTATAATGACAGTGGAGGAAGATTGATTGATTGATTGATTGATTGAGTACTTTATTTATGTAGATTACAATATATACTGGCTTATACACTTATATACAATAGCTCACAATACAGCAAAATTAAAGATGAATTTACATAATATAGACTAAGAAAATAATTATTGAACTGTATATGATATGAAAAAGTAGATTGTAATATAATAACTATAGATAATTATATTGTTATGCATCTACATAAATTGGCGGAGCTTTGGACATATCAATGTCCATTATTCCGAAAGAATATTAAAAATATCCTCCCCACTAACTTTCTACCAAAAATAGGAGATAGGAGAACAAATAATCAATAATAATTTTAAAAATTAGTTATATTTTATTAAGCAAGAAATTATATTTTTCAATAATTTCCTAATGAATTTTCATAATTGAGATGAAATATTTTGTTAAATATTTTGTTACCTGCTCTAGAACATGGGTGTCTCATAGTTGAGTAGGTTAATTTCCGAGAAAATGCAATTTATTTATTTATATTTGTAGTAAATTCCATATATTGTATTTTTGAATATTATGTACATTTTATTGATTGTTTTTATTTGTATATTAATGGAAATAAAATTTATTTGTATTTATATTTGAATTAATTATCAATTCTACATTGTTAAAAAAACGATCTGGCAACAGAGCAATGCGAGAAAGAGATAGCGCTATCCGCTTTGTTGAAGGATAGACAAGGATAGCAATACCGTTGCTAATCAAACACTGCCATTATAACATGGACCTCACTATGGATATACTAGTAGTTCTGCGAAGAGTAGACCTCGCTCATGAATACAACTTTCAATCTAATGAGAAGGGCCAGTACAGTAAGTACAGTATATTGTGAAGATTTAGCCATGTCATCTATCATTTTCTCCATTGAAAGTGCTAGAGACACTGTTTGCAGGGACACCGGATTTATCGGGAGGAATCGTCTCCATATTCACAATATAAACATGTACTACAACTTTTCTAATAATTAATCATAAGAAATCGGTCAACTGACGGAAAAATGGAATATGCAGTAGGCAATTTAGATGATGAATCGTCTCACAGACGATGGTGAGATGGAAAATGATTCTAAATAAGATGAGTTTATGTTTATTTGTTAATGATGTTTTTCATGGAAAGTGTTTTCAATGTTATGGCTTGTTATGCCTATGCAGAATGAAATGCGAAAAAGTAGGAACATGAATTGCTGTATCTTCAAAGATACGAAAAAGTAACTTTTGAGGTTACTTTACGGTTTTTTAAATATTACAAAAAAACCGGAGGTCTTACCAAAAATCGTTACACATACGTTTCTGCGCCTTGTTTCAAAGAACTTACATACCAAATTTCATCCAAATCGGACAATAACTGCGACTGTAACTGCGGTACAAACAAACAAACAGACAAAAGCCGATCGAGTCTCAGCTTCGCTTTGGTCAAAGAGGCATTACATTAATTCAAAGATAACAGTACAAGGATATATTCAGTTGATGTTCAAATTCACAGATAATTTTGAGGAAGGGTCTCAGTTCATCAAGTGCTTAATTTGAGCATTTATTGAGATATTGAGACAAGTTGGAGATTGGGAAGTATAGTGTGTCAAGTCTGACGGCATCAAGTTTTCGTTTGAGGGTGATACACAGTTAGCTGCACCGTCGCAGTTGCAATACTAGTAATAATTAATTAGTAAATTAGATGAGTAAATAGCACCGTTGCAACACTAGTATTCTTGATGGATTAGTAAACTAAGAATTAGGGAGAAGAATCTGAAGATTAGAGGCTCGGTTAGTGAAAGGTTAAAGGTTGGGTTTTTATAATTAACAGCGTCTTCTCCAATATAAAACAAATTAATATGATTAAGAAACCTTCATCTTCTTCATCAAAAAGGCACATTAGCTCCAGATCAGTGAATTGGAAATTACTCATTTCAAAGTTACCTTCATTTCCAGTGGCATCCCAACATTTATCTGTAAGAAGAAGGAAATTAAATTTTCCTACAGTTACGTTGAAAAGTGGCCATTGCTGCACTGATTACAGAACGCAAAGAATCACTTTTCCGCTCTAGTGCGGGAAAAATTTTTCTGCACTCCAGATTTGCAACATGGCAACGCAAAATACTTAGTAGGTTACATGGAGCAACAGTGCAGCATAATCAAAATGAAGTTGGTAACAGTGACTGCTGTGGCTGCTATAGTAAGCAGAGGTGCAACGAAGCACAACGCGCTAATTATTACTATTATATATTATAACGAGGACAGCAACAGCACAGTGCCACCACAGCACACACCACACAGCCGCCTCGCCATTCAAACACTACTAAGTTATTTGATGGATTTCAGGCAATTTTACCCATAATTACCCACTTTTCATATTCAATGGTAACTGTAGGAAAAACTTAATGTGAAATACGTGCGCAAAGTTCCTCTGCTGCACTCAAGAAACCATTCCGCCCTCGCCTACGGCTCGGGCGTAAACGTTTCTTTCGGTGCAGCAAACTGTCACTTTGCGCACTAGTTGCACAAATAACTATTTCAATATGCTGGTATCATTCGATAAATTTAAAATAAAATATGTGATACTGTATCCACTGAACTTTTTAAAAGCAACAGGAACTTGATGAACTGAAAACTCGACGTACTGAAGTAAGTTGTTTACCCAGGCTGATTCTTGATCAACTGAGAACTCGATGAAGTGGATGTCACCTAATAATTGTGAGTTTGAAATACTATTATCAATTTACATTTTTGTACGAAAAGTCTCTATATTTAAGAAGTCAGTGAATAAACTGTCTGTTGTAGAAAGCACTCAATCCTACAATTCAGTTAATAAACTGTCCAAATCAAGGATTAAGGCTGAGTTCAAGATTTCAAGAGAATAAAATAGGGCATTTTGATAGTTTATGATGTGATTTTTACTAATTATTATTGCGGATGATGCCCATTAGCTTTTTGCTAGTGCCTGGGTAATGGGAAGTGCGAGGGTGAATTGTGAGATGATCAAACGTCCATGCCTATTAGATGGGATTCGAACCCGCGACCAGGTAGCACTATAGTTGGCCAAACGAAAATGGGTCCCTCAAGGTCAAAGCTTGCTCTTGACACCACCACCCGTCTCTACCAACACTGTTGCCACTTTGTACTAAGGGTGGCTAGTAAGAGAGAAAGTGAATGTGTGTGTGAGAGAGGGTGTGATAGTGAAGTATTGTTATTGTGGGGAGTATTGTTTGTCTTCTCTGGATTGTTAATTATGACGAGGACAATATAGTTCACAGTTTTACAAATGTATTGTAATGTATTGTATGGATGAAGATATAATGTATTGTATTGTATGAATGTATAAGCCTGGATTAAATGTGATTGGAATCAATTGAGAATTCATGCAAATTGAAAAATGCAGAGTGAAGTGGGCACTACAAGAATATTGACTAAAATTACATCACTCCACTTCCAATTGATTATTATAAAAGTCTTCAAGTAACCTTTATGAAGTAATAGCTCAGTTTATAAATAGTTGCATTTATAAAAGCAAAATCTAATCATGATTATAAAATTGGATTTCTTGATCTCATGACTCAGAAAGAGTTATACATTATACATAACAATATTCTTTCCTTCATTTCATGATGTTGAAGAATATAGGGGGATGATGGGAGGAGGTAACGGGGGATGTTATTGTTCTAACATCAAAGAATGACACAATAGAACTTTTGAACCTGACGTGCTCAAAAGAATTTGTGACAGGTATAGTGACGGAAAAGAGGAAGAGGGAAGGTATGAGAAGGAAAGAGTGATGTTCAGGGTGTAGAAATATAGTCAATCTATATAGACTGGTCGAGTGAGGGGTGGACAACAGTGGCAACATTGCAGTGGCCTTGAGAGACCCATTTTCGCTTGGCTAACTATAGCAGACTGAAGGCTAGGCGCGGCGCACACCAGTTGGTCAAGACAAGACAAGACATAATCAGACACGTTTAGTCACAATACTTCACATTGTTGATTATGTCGCAACTCACACTGACTAGTCATTGCAATTAGACATGTCTTCATAAGCAACTATGTGAAGTATTGTGACTAAACGTGTCTGATCATGTCTTGTCTTGACTAACTGGTGTGTGCCTAGCCTGGCCGGCATATGAAATAAATAAAGACAATGTGATGAGAATGAAGTGAAAATACAGAGTATTGGATAGAGAGGAGAAATGCTAGTAAATACTCAACGTCTGGAGAGAAAAAAATGAATCAGATACACAAATTTTTTCTTCGAAGCTTCAACGGCAAAAAAGAAGGACCAGATCGAGAATCGAGGTGGGTTGATGGAGAAATAGGTTCGAATCCAGCAGATAATGATAGGCCACAAATTACACCTTGGCTTCGATAAGGGAGCTACCGGATTCGATTCGTCATTATTCCAATGATAACTTCGAATCGAAATCGACTAGTGATTTTCCTCACTGTATTTTACGAAATTTTATGGAAATTTATTCGTCTACCACGTGAACGGCAACGAATTATGGAAATTGGAGACAAAATCGGCTACTATCGTGGGAAAGTATGCTGCAAGTCTGTTTCGGTTCGAGGAGATTGGTCTGTCCTTGGCTTGCACTGTATTCAAAACTGTAATTTTCGACTTTTTTCTAATTTTTCTAGTTTTGAAGGTCGCTTCTCTGTACCTGTCATGATCCTTGCCAAAAGAACTCCGTCTGAAAGAGGTTGGTTACAGGTTACATCTATAACGAATATTGACAGTAATGTAAAGTTTTGTTATTATTCATTCCAGATTTCGATTCATAAGCTATTCTTCTATCTTCTATCTTCTTCTTCTCTTCTTCTTCTTTTTAATTTTCTTCTTCTTCTTCTTCTTCTTCTTCTTCTTCTTCTTCTTCTTCTTCTTCTTCATAAATATTTCAAAAATTTTGAAGATTGGATAATAATAATAATTGTATCAGGTGAGCTATCTGCTCTCCACACTTTTGTATTATTGTGTCATACTGCATAAATAAAATAATAAATATATAAATAAAGGCCTTTATTGAACGAAATTTCATTAAATTTTAGAAAATAATCAAGTAGATGTTAATACATTTTTATTGTCAGCATTTTCTCCTTGGCTGAGTGCCGTCAGGAGGTGTTGCAAGCTTTTTATATATGAATTTTAATATTATTTATATATTTTTAAAATAGACAATATATACAAAAAATAAAAATGGAAAATACTTTTTTACAGAGGAAGAGAGGGTAATAGTACATCTTATGTGTATGGATTAAAAATTGAATTCTTGAATCAAGAAATATCTGTACGCCCAAGCATCTCTGCAGTATTGTCCTATCAGCATCCAGTTGTCACCATTCAGGTACGTCTTCAGCTCCTCTACAGCAAGCAAAGTCTTTCCGAAGTATCGCTTTCTGAACTCTGCAAGCACCGGGCACCTTGCTATGAAGTGAACTACATCCTCTTCCTCCTTCATGTTGCATAGAGAACAGATCCTTACATCCTGCCTGTGGGAATATTTGTTGAGACGAATGAGCTCGGTCCTTGACTTCATGAACCACTTAATCAATGTGAAGTCCACTGGTTCATACACATAGTTTGTGAATTGCGTCAGTTCTGGAGTATTGCTGGCTTCTCTGAAGTATGCCTCTGAGTCCCTCTCTCAGTCCCTCAGTGACTCTGATAACAAGAGCCTCAACATCACCCGCAAGGAATTCCGTTGCTGAGACCCCATAAGCCGCTCCCATATCCATTCAGTCTCTGTACAGAAACACTTTCCTCTCCATAGTTTCCTTGAGCAGAATATGCGGGTACCTGTTATCGGGCAGATTCATGCATCTCTTCATATACTTGAAGTGGAGTTTTAATGTGTAGACAAAGAGTGGGAGCAGTGCAGTCTCGAGTAAGAGGCAGTAGTTTGGCGCCCACATAGGTACATTGAAAACCTTCTTAAGGAGAAGACGTTGAACCTTTTCAACTTCCTCAACCATCTTTCCTTCCCATATTTGAGCGCCATAGCACACTGTAGAACGCGCCATTGATTCAAATACTCCCAGCTTCGATTTGAAGGGAATGTTTTTCTGTGAAAACAGACCGTTGAAAATATTCAATGAGATTTTTGCTGCAGACATCCTCTCCCTGAAGTGTTCTGTTAATGACAATCTGGACGTCAATGTCACTCCAAGATACTTGTAGCTGTTCACCACTTCAATTGGCTCATTGTTGTACAGCCAAACCTCATTTCTGCTTATTTTTCTCCTTTCCTGAAGATCACAATCTTGGACTTGTGGAGATTAACCTGAAGGTTCCAACTGTTGCAGTATCTCTCCAAGCTGAAGTATCTTATCCTTCTCAAAGAGAGTCTGTCCGATGCCAGGAGAACTATATCGTCCGCGTACGCTAACAGCTTTATGTAGACACCCCCAACATTGACCCCTCCATCCAGCTAATCCTCCAAATCATTCACGAATAAAGAAAACAGCAAGGGACTCATCAGGCAACCTTGCTTTACGCCGGTTCGTGTTTCAAATCTTCCCGACAGCCCCTGATGCCCCCAAACTATAGCTGTTGACGAATCATACAGATTTCGAAGTGCATTTAGCATCTTGTAGGACACTCCTAGTACTGACAATTTGTAAAACAGCATACTGCATAATGTACTCCATCGTCTCTAAGCTCATGATGTTCACATAATGTACAAGATTCACTTCTACTTTTTAAATAATGTATCTTCCTCATCGTCTTTAGTTTTACCTACCTTCTTGATCAGTTTCTGTTGTGAATAATCAGACTTGGCCATGTACGTGTAATAAATATATTAATAATCTGAAAATTATCAACTCACTTTCAATTATCTAGAACATTTTGTTCACAATTTATTATAACATTTTCCCAACATTCCTCGATTCTTCAAAACTGTGGTGTATAGTCAAGTTTTTTTAATGAAATAAATCGTACAGCCTTCTCATTCTTCTAAAATCAAAGAGAGTCAACCGAAGACCAAAATAAATACATTTTGGAATCAATAAGAGCATAAATTATATCAAATGATTGATGATGATGATGATGATGATGATGATGATGATTATGATAAAGGTGATGATGATGATGATAAAGGTGATGATGATGATGATGATGATGATGATGATGATGATGATGATGATGATGATGATGATAAAGGTGATGATGATGATGATGATGAATTCGGGAGTGACAAATCTGCTCAAAGATTGCTGTGTTCAAAGTTTCATTCTCATTTTCTTTTCAAAGGCTTTGATAAGAAAAATTGATTAGGGATTGATCAATTTCAAAATTTTGGAATTGATCAGGCTTAACCTATTTCGGACTATTTGTAACCTTATCTGAATTTGGGAGAGAGAAATAGCACAAGGTTACCTTATTTTTTCTCTCCCTATCATTTTGATGATGTACTTATTGTAAGAATCAATAAATATAAAGATAAAAGATGAAAGATAAATTATGTACAGTGATAGAATAAATTTCCTGAATAAATAGAAACATAGATTTGGCTTCATTTGAGGATTCAAATTCACTTATTAGTTTATCCTCAAAGAACACTGGATATCGATGGAGTGTGATAAAAAATTGAGAAAAGGATGAAACACAGAGTGACTTTTGAAGAATAAGACGTCTTTGCTTCTACTCACTCTATCTCGCTCTTTGGAAAATCTCACAAGATCTCATTATCTCTGTCTTTCTTCGTCTGTTGAAAACCCCAAACACTCGGGCCAGGAGGGAATGCCAGCTCCCAGCTTCTAACCACAAATTAAATAATACAGTAGCCGGGAATCAAATCTATACTAGGGATCGGTTGAGTAACGCGGTAATGGACTGTAATTTGGAAGGGTGATCATCGGTTGCCACCGATTGCTACCGTGATACACGGCGAGAGAATTATTGTGGAGCGTTGAAGGATCATTGGAATTTCAATTAGCGATGAATATGTAAAATACAGACCTTGTTCAATGAGATGTATTATTGTTTGACGTGCTTCGTTGAAACGTTGGAATACATATTTCCACTTATCTGTGATTTTATTGAGACTGCAGATCTATACATTATTCATAATACCTCGAAGAATAATCAAAAACAACTCCAGAATTATTCAAATTATTGAAGGAGGGCTGCATTGACTCTAAATTTTTATCAGATACGAGGAAGATGTTGCACTATCTTGACTTCAACATCTTGGATCTTGTGAGATGAATAGTACATTATAATACTTCATTACATACAACTGTTTGATATAATATTATGATTATAGAGCGCAATGTACATCGCTATCTTGCTGCATCAAGGAAGAGAGAAAGCTACTTGGGAATTCATATTTTTAATTTTGTACTTCGAAGTAGCACTGGTATTGAAACAGTAGGCCCTATAGGATTGAAAAGTATGAAATGATGTATATTTATTCATATTCGAATACCAATGAAAAGTTATGAGATATTTCAATTGGAATTAAACAAAAGAAATATTTCTATAGATTTTAGTTTAGTTGGTCCCTTACAAGAAAGTCTTACGTAGCCTGATGAATATACATCATTTAAATCAAATCAAATCAAATTTTTATTGCCTTACAAAAAGTGTTCACAAATGAATACAGATTACAAAAATCTGGTGTGGCGCACTCACACAACTTTCCTTGCTGTTATGAAAATTGATCAACTTACGCTAGTGTTCCCGCGCATCTAAAGTCTACCTTTCTAAGATCTGAGCCAGCTGGGTGACAGGACAATAGCGCTGCAGACACACGAAGTCTGCTACCTCTTCATAGTGAATGATTTAATAGAATCAACAGTAGTTGCCAACAGTTTGCAATTGAATAATCTTATTTCCTCTAATTTCGAGCTTATTTTCAATTTTTGGTGAAAATGCTACTGAACATTAATTGTAGAGATTTTTATGCTCAATGTTTTCCACTTGAAATGTTTTGTTTAAATTGTATCTGAAGCCTAATAATTGGTAATCTAAAATCAAACTTTTCATAGATGGTGCACTCATATACACACACACACACACACACACACACACACACACACACACACACACACACACACACACACACACACACACAACACACACACACACACACACACACACACACCACACACACACACATACATACAGACCAATACACAAAAACCACTTTTTTGGACTCAGGCGACCTTGAAATGTATAGAAATTTAGAAATTGGGGTACCTTAATTTTTTTCGGAAAGCAATACTTTGCTTACCTATGGTAATAGGGCAAGGAAAGTAAAGAGTAATATTTTAGAATAAGAAGTATAATTTTTTTATCATAATAATATACTAATTCGGCGAAACCAGCAAAACCACAGTTTGAGTGCCGGTGACGAGTACCAATACAGAAAACGATACTATCACTTCCAATAGAAAAACTTTGATTCAACAAGGTAAGCTAAACTATAATAATTATAACTACACAATTCAATCTAGGTGAAAGTGGGGGAAACATATTTTATACTGTATGTAAAATTGATGGCAATACTAGAGAATAAAAATCAAATTGTGTTGTGAATTAGGTGAAAAACATTTGTTGATTTAATCCAATCAATTATTTTCTTAGTACTTGATTTAGTGATGCTATCTAAAATTAAATTTTTTGGGTAACAGGTTAATCAATTTATTTACTACATAGGGGAACTGTCTACGGCATACTATTAGGTCTGTCCTGGAAACACGGTAATTTGATGGCGATCTGAAATTGTAAGCTGGAATGTATGGAGTTAATGTATTTTTGGATCTATTAATATAAAGTATTAAATTTTTATATAGAGTTGTCTCACTGTCAGAACCGGGAATTCTTCATAAAGTAAGTGACTGGGATATCGTCTCGGCCTTTGGAGAGCAGCTTTTAGTATGTGCCTCTGAATCACACCTATTCTATTGAAATGAGTCTAAGGCACCCCCCAAACCCTTATACCATACTGAAATATGGATTGGGCATAAGCCGAAATGTGCCTCTGAATCACACCTATTTTATTGAAATGAGTGTCTAAGGCACCTCCAAACCCTTATACAATACTGAAATATGAATTGGGCATAAGCCGGATAGACCATCATCAATAACTCTAAATCTCCAACACTGCTTAATCTCTCTGCTTAATTTAAGCCCTGAATGGGCCTGTTTTACTTCACTGTTACGACTGTCCCGTTTACTTCAACTGGGACCGACGGAGGACAACAGGAGTAACTTATACTTCTGGTCATATCTGGATCTAACAAATGAGAGTACTATAAAGGCAGAAATTAGAGAATTGATTTGGAATGAAATGAAGAAATAATATATATTATGAATTTGAGAATAGTTGAATAGATAGAATTATTACCAACTAGCCGTCAGGCTCGCTTCGCTCGCCATATCCGTCTAGCCAGGGGGCTCCGCCCCCTGGACCCCCGACTGGATCGTCCAAAAATGACATCAGCGGGCTCGCTCCGCTCGCCTGCATGTAGGGCTCAGCAGAACCTCTGGACCCCCTACTGGATTGTCCAAAAATGAGATCAACGGGCTCGCTTCGCTCGCCTGCATGTAGACCTCAGCGAAACCTCTGTACCGAATTTGAACGTATTATGTCAATTTGATCTCGAAAAACACCTGTTACTATATCGGCGTATCTATGGCGAACAATATTCTTCCACCTCAGCTAAACCTGTGTACTGAATGTTTTTTAATATATTTCCATCAATTATTGAATAAGGTGAGGAAACGCAGAAAAGCTGAGAAAACGCTAATTTTGGGCGTATCTTTGGCGTTATTTCAAAGTTTTGGACGATCCAGTCGGGTGTCCAGACTAAACTTCTGGCTAAACGGATATGGCGAGCGAAGCGAGCCTGACGGCTAGTAATATAATATTCCCAGGAATAGCTCTGATTGAAGTAGCAGTACCCAATCAATTTTTCCGCGATAAAGCAGGACCTCCTAAATAGGTATTTAGGAGGTACTGGATAAATTGGTATTTAGGAGGTCCTGGATAAATGCATTTCAATCTTCAACTTGGTGCCAACCTAACAAAGTCAACTCAACTTAATGCCAACCTGACAAAATTTCCAATTTAGTTACCAGAACAACTGTTTCGAAGAGGTACTCTCTCTATATTACAGTTCTATGTTAACATATGGTATGGACATTTCAATTTTATGATATTGGAATAAGAAGAATATAAATGCTAAAAGACGAACTTTAAACCCTTAAAAACCACCCTTAGAGTTAAAATATCGCCAAAAGATTTCTTAGTGCGCCTCTAAAGGGCCAACTGAACATACCTACCAAATTTGAACGTTTTTGGTGCGGTAGATTTTTAGTTCTGCGAGTGAGTGAGTCAGTCAGTGAGTGAGTGCCATTTCGCTTTTATATATATAGATTGCACAGTGCTAACAGCTGGAACGTAATCTCAGCTTGAACTTTATTAAATCAACGCTAAGTTCCGTTTGCTATAATGTGATTCATATTGGGTTAGGCCACCAGCTGATTCAATTTAGTTTAAGCTTTCACTGTGCAAACGCCACTGAATGTGTAAAAACTATTCATACATCACATTTTGATTTTTTCAGGCAATTTCTAGATGAAAAGCAGATCATGAACTGTGGATTATCATCAATCCTTAACATCTTCTTAACAGTTTTTAATTTGTTTCATTTGATGCTGTGATATTCATCGTGATATTTAAATTTTCAATATCAACTAGAACATACTAATCAGAGTGTACCAGTTGATCTTATTGAGTAGCTTCTAATTCGCCCCAATCAGAGCCGTCAACTACCGGTAGTTGGCCATTGGCCAATGAGCTTTCTTTTGATTTTTCTTCTAGAATATCTTTTCCCTAGAATATCTTCCAAAATCATATCTTCTTGAGAGTCAGTACTTGATAATTCCATTAAATTTGAATCAACACGTGATTTGACCAGAAAATGTATTCATTCCAAGTGTATTGTGATAGTGGATTATCATAAATCAGAAGACGTCATGATATGTATAGTATTGCATGATCAAACATTAAATTATCATAATATTGCCCTAATATATCATTTTATCCTATTCCACTCCACCTGTCACGTATTGTACTTTTTAGACCAATCATTACGATCCAAATTTTGATTGGTCCCGCTTTCCTTGAACAGAATTTAGTACTTGGTCACTAGGCGATCTAGTCCGAATTCAGGTAAATCCAGCTTTGGATATCGTCATAGAGAGAAGATAGCTTATTCTATATTCTCTCTATTGTTCATGAATGAATTGATAGAGCTTGAGTCTTTGGCGAATATGCAACAATTTAGTGGCAGAATATACAGCGGTAGATATGCATGCATGAGAACTAAGGGACTATATTAATCCTTCGGATTTAGTTCAATTGAAATTAGTTAACACTTGATCAATCAGAAAAAGATTAATGTTTTCGGAAGCATTTCACAGGATTTTAGTTAAAACTTTGAAATTTCGAGGCATTCTATGTAGATATGCATGCATGAGGACTAAGGGACTATATTAATATAGTATTGTATAGTTAATATAGTATAGTGGGATTATATTAATATATTATATATAAGGGACTATATTACACAGACTTCAACTACAACTCAGTTCAACTTTGGTTGAATGCCAGCTCATCAAGATGAAGATGAAATTATCACCTCATCAAGTTAATTATCTTGGAGGAAGAGTCAAAAGTATTTTACCAGCAAAAGGTGGGTTTTGGTTTGAGCGTAAATGCCGTCGTGAGGATCTAAAAATAAGGGCGAGGTTCTAAGGGTGGTGTTCCAGGTGAGGAGTACTATTCTTTCAAATTATTGTAAAGTTAACATTTCAAATGTTTGTAACATGTTGAGAATAGAAACTTTTTCATTCATTCATTCAGATTGGGTGGATTTCAATTTGTCCAAATAACCTGAAAGATTCTATCTAATTATGTTTTGACTGATTGATTGATCGATTGATTGAGTACTTTATTTATGTAGACTACAATATATACTGGCTTTTACACTTATATACAATAGCTCACAATACAACAAAATTATAGATGAATTTACATAATATAGACTAAGAAAATGATTTTTGAACTGCATATGATATGAAAAAGCAATTGGTAATAGCTATAGATAATATTGTTATGCATCTACATAAATTGGCGGAGTTTTGGACATAATCAATGTCCATTCTTTGGAAAGAATATTCAAATTATCCTTCCCACTAACTCTCTACCAAAACGTTAATTTCATTTTAATTCAACTAAGGATTAATTTGTAAATGAAAATATTGTAGAAGTTTTAATTAATATGGAGATTTGAGAGAAAAAAACTGAAAATTGATAAAGTAAAATAATTATACAGGTAATCTGAATGTGGGGAGGTTTGGTTTGTACTTTTGAATGACAGTATGTTGATATTCTTTATTCTTTCTTCTTCAAATTCTTTATTAATTCATACTAAAAGTACATCATAAAAATTATAGGGAGAGGAAAAATAAGGTAGCCTTGTGCTATTCCTCTCCCAAATTTATGTAAGGTTACACTACACATAGTCCAAAATAGGTTAAGTCTTGTAGTTGTTCACTTCACAAAATTTTCAGTCTTCAATTATTTTCACACTGTAGATTTTTAAATTTAGATGTTTCAAAACCAAACTTAGGAAATTTTTTGATTTAAAGATAACGAGACACAACTAACGAAAAGTTATTTGATCAGCTGTCTTAGCACATTTGAAATTTGGGAAATATGAATGTGATCAGACAACAATGCCTGTCGTAACATCGGAAGTTTACGCACAAAAACCCACCTTGAGGACTTTACTAGATTTAATCAGAGCATCAATGTTGTCTGAAGTACATTTCAACGCAATCTTTCCACAGATGGCATTCTCTCGTAACGCGATACATGTGTTATGCAGCATGTGCAACCTGATAAGATCAAAACATAACACTAACAAGCCGGTATGTTTCACGATGGTTAATGGAATTTCACAGGGGTTGATGAATAAAGAAGAACGTAAACAACGAGGGATAAGGAGACATGTGAAAAAAGGCTCTCGCAAAGAAGAAAGTGTATTAATTTCCTGAAAACAATTGGCACGTGCTAGATAATTGACTTGTATGAGTTAACGAACGCAGCGGAGCGTGGCGGACAAAATAGGTACTAGAGTTTCGAGGACGTGCACGTCTCTTCAAGTGCACACGACACGTGACCACATGACCTGTGCTTTTGTTATCCATCCCTCGGATACTCTCTCACCTCCAGCTTATTTCATTTTGGGGTTGCCCTATCCAAAATGCATGCTCGAATTTGGATGATACAAGGAACGAAATGAAGGAATATCCTATTATATTAAGCGAGCAATTTCTGTATATATCTGGCTATTTTTATATCTGGTTATCTGGATATTTATATGGTTTTTCATGTTCAACGGATCTCGAAAACGGCTCTAACGATTTTTACTAAATTTGGAACATAGGTTTATGATATAAGAATTCGATTGCACTAGGTCTCATCCCTGGGAAAACTCGCTGAAGGACATAAAAAGGATAATTCATCATTGGAAAACAGATGATAACTTAAGTTAAGATAAGATAAGATCTTTATTCGTCACATTTGTTTGCATAAATACGATATTTATCAAGCCATGACATGTCAATAATAAGAATACAATAAAACAATTACAAACATTACAATCATAACACATAGAAACACGTCAAAAACTATGAAAAGTTTCATAATAGGATGAAAGTTACAACTTCGTCGTCTCTTGATAGCAGAAGATGCGTGTGCCTGTATGGGAGAGAGACAGAATTATTTCCAGCTGTGTAATCATAATCAATCAGCGAGAAATTATATCCAGCTAGACAATTTAATCAACATAATCTGATTTGTTGATATGACATGATAATCCTCCTAAACTAGAGTATATCATAATTTTCAAAGTTGATCATTATTCGACAATTTTAAGTGATTAGTGAGTGTTATTTTGTTATTCAATTTGGTTTGTAAATAATCTAAATTAGAAATTTGTTGATATGACATGATAATCCTCCTAAACTAGAGTATATCATAATTTTCAAAGTTGATCATTATTTGACAATTTTAAGTGATTAGTGAGTGTTATTTTGTTATTCAATTTGGTTCGTGAATAATCTAAATTAGAAATGTTTTGCTTTCAAATGTTTGAACAGAAAATTGAACCTGAATTCAAGTGTATGGAACATATCCTACTTCCTGGACTATTTATAGTGTATAAATCAAAATTCGGGGAAGAAACAGTTTTGGGCTGTGCCTGTTAGTCCTTCCCCAATCATTTTAAAGAATTGTGTTCGGTTTATAAAACTTCAATAAATAAAATAACGAGCGAAGCTCGGTGCCCCGATATTAAGCTACTATATGAGCTGCTTACAATGAAAGTGGTCCAAGTCAAAAATGTACAATACTAGGTTCTTTACTGAAATGGGTTCATTTTTAGCTCCTCTATGCAGTATGATAGTGGTTCAAGTCAATAGTTCAATACAATGAGACTATTTCAAGATTATCACCTGGATTTTCTAACAAGTCAAAAATGTACAATACTAGGTTCTTTACTGAAATGGGAGCATTTTTAGCTCCTCTATGCAGTATGGTAGTGGTTCAAGTCAATAGTTCAATACAATGAAACTGTTTCGAGATTATCACCTGGATTTTCTAACAGCTTTTTTCTGATAGAACACCAATTATTAAGCTTGTTATAGTGACTTTCAATCTAAGCAGCTCATATGGATATAGCCACAAGATAAGCGATACGAATGATACAACAATGAAGAAAAGAGAGCATAATGTTATGATGATGATACAATGCACAGTAAAAGACAAAAGTAGCTTCAAGATTGTTCGTGTTGCATGTAATGCATGTAATTGATTTAGATTATGTAAATGTAATGAAGATTACATTCTAATTACATAAATGTAATTAGATTAGGTGGCTCATTCTGGTGGTGAATAGTGTAGCAGTAGGTGCGCCACCATTCAAATACATGTATTACATTCAACACTATCAAGCTTGAAGCTACCTTCGGCCACGGAATAAGCATAAAGTGTGTAGTGTTGTGTAGTGTTTCTTTCCTCTGTGCTTCGGCGCTCTACCATGTCTGTACCCTTCGAGAATGGAGAAGATAGCCACAAAAAGGAGAATCAATTTTATTTACACTATACGTTGACTCATTTATCAATTCACAGTAAAGATTTTTGGGCGTACGATTTTTCCTTTTGCCGTTCTTATAAATTCTATTAGATTGAACAGATGATGTTTGTCAAGCTCCGTTTGATCTGTAGAATTTTTAGGGATGGCAAAAAAATCGAATGTACGAAAATCGATATGTGTGCAACTGGCTCAAGTGATAACAATTTTGATAACAACTGAGGAGTCCGATCTCAATAGGTGTCAAATCTGCAAAAACCGTAGGAGTCAATATGAAAAACAAGCAATTCTAAACAAAAATGTTGATAACTATTCAATAAATTTCAAGGAGTATGACCTGAATAGTCCATTATTGAATAATATGATATGAAATTCCATTTGAATTATAGTGATTCAATATATATTGAATTGATAGTATATATTTATTTATG
Source organism: Nilaparvata lugens (assembly GCF_014356525.2). Taxonomy (NCBI): domain Eukaryota; kingdom Metazoa; phylum Arthropoda; class Insecta; order Hemiptera; family Delphacidae; genus Nilaparvata; species Nilaparvata lugens. The sequence goes on from NC_052518.1 coordinate 8,859,194, forward strand.
TATATGAATGCACATTTATACATTATACATTCAACTATAAATGTCGGAGTGAACAGAATTTCACAAAGTATGATCTGAATAGTTTATTATTGAACAATATGAGATGAAATTTCGTTAGAGTTACAATGATTGAATAATGTTTTGCTTCCATAGTAAGGTCCCTCCACGTTATAATGACAGTGTTTAATTAGCAATGATATTGCCATCCTTGTCTATCATTCAACAAATCGGATAGCACTATCTCTTTCTCGCTTTGCTCTGTTGCCTGATCGTCTTTTAACAATACAGAATTGATAATTAATTAACAAAATATTTCATCTAAATTCATTATGAAATTATTGAAAAATATAATTTTTTGCCTAATAAAATTTAATTGATTATTTACGAGAATGAACCGTTAATATTACATCAATAAACCTGTATCAGCTACCGTCTATAGAAGGCATTGACAAGACAGAGGATTGGCAACGTTTTTCTCCTATCTTTCTTCACTGCCATTATAACGTGGACCTCACTATACATAAATTGGCGGAGTTCGAACGGGGTCGCAGAGTATCGCCAGCCCTTAAAACCATCACATCTAAAAGAATTGGACGAATTGGGCTATTTTGTCAAACTGGGACGACGACAAACTAGGTCGCCTCACGCACACGACAAGCTTGGTTTACTCGCGGAAATCCACGCAAAAAATTCTATTGACCAAACGTAGGCAACGTTTTCCAACTCATCGAAAGTGGCAATTTATTAAAGTATCCATATTCATTCAAAAAATAATTAACATAAATAATAATTCCATTTCAATATAATATTAACGTTTGTTTAAGTAATAAATACTATTCCATTTTATTCATCATATTCAACTATCAATTTCGAGTATATAGTCAAGCAGTCAACGGTTCGGTCAATAAAATTTTTCTATTGAGTACAGCCAGGATGATGATCATTAATATTAGAATATTAATATTATAATTAAACATTAATATTAGAATTACTAACCTATAAAAAAGATAACTCAAATTGACCAGCTTCTCTGATCTGAGCCTATACATATCTTAGTTTTGTTTCCAATACAGTTAGATACTAGAAGGAGATTTAAGAAAAAATGGTATTAACACTATGTTTTCATAAATTTGATTCCCTGAATATGATGGAATTCTCCAATTTAAGAATATTACTAAAACTAATAGTAACTCCTATAATGAACACTTTTAATAGGCCTATTTACTTTTCAGCCTTTTTAATGTTACTACAAACTAAGAGGAATACAGGTTCAGTGCTGCCAAAAAATGATAGATGTAAAATAGAAATAGACCCAGTTTGTCTTTCACTGTTCCACTTTGGTAGCGTCTGTAAAAAAACTGACCATTTTTTTGGGGACATCCATTCTTGGGATGGATGAGTCTGTTTTTGAGAGATTCTAGAATCTCTTCTGTCAAGGGAGAGAGAGAGATTGAGATGAAAAGAGAGGGCGGAACAGAGGGAAAAGAGAAATAGAGTGAGTGAGTGAGTGAGAGAGAACAACTGATTGAGTTGCCAACCACGGTGAGATCAAATATAAAGTGATAGTGCGCAATGTCCGTCCGACCAACCATCCCCTAAATAACAGACCCGCAATTGGGAGTGTGCCACTTCGTTTATTACTATTTGCTTTTGTCGCCTGCGGGTTGTGCGCGTGTGTGTGTAGGTGCGTATGTGCGCTACTCTCACACACGAATAAAACAGGGATGGAGGAGTGGGGGGTTCAGGAAGACAGAAGAGGAAGGAATCAGAAGGAGTGATGTGAGGAAATCATAGGAATATTGTGATCACGATAATTATAATTAATTTTCCATTTTCCGTCCGAATTTGACTCATGATGTATGATTTTGGACCGCCTTGACGAGCCAAGAAGAATGAAGTGTAGTACGATAAAATCTGAGCATTGTGTCAAAAGTTATGAGTGTTTGAAATTTTGATCCTTGAGGTGACCTTATGCGCGCCTCTCCACTGGGAAATACTGAAATGAAGTGCATCTAACGGGTGATTCTCATAGAACATGATCTCATGAACGTATATAATTGTGCGAAATATCAATGTGAGGGCAATGTAGTTCGTGATGATGATTGACGCCGAAAATGAGGTGTTTTTCACAATACAAGGAGCATTGTTGTCAGGTGTACCTACCTAGAAATCTATATGAGATAGAGCGCTCTACCTGACCTCAGATTGTAGAGCACAAGAATACGCACAAAGGGATTTTGAATTATACATCTAAATGGTAACAATCGGAAGATATTGTTCATTAAAAATTAAAACTCAACAAAATTCTTTGAATTCCACTCATTTTTGAGAAATCATAATTTAGTTCTCATAAGAGATAGTAAATTCCGAATGATCTCATTTTATTCAGAATCTTTTAATCTACGGAATCTTCAATCTTTAAAAACCGATTGACGGATTTGGCGGAAATAGCTGAAAACTGGAAAATGAACCGAGAATACGAAGTTTTTGGGCCACTCTGTATCTAGCACAAGGGAATTTTGCATGAAGAAATTGGTTCTGGATTTTCCTCATGTATCCAAATAATATATTAAAAAATCAGAACTACAATTTAAATTGCAAGTACCAATGCATATAGTGACTGGACTATCGCTGTCTTTTAAAAAAAAAACCTATGTGGGCGAAGTTAGGGCACAGCCGGCTCTCTCTTACACTTAATCCTCCATACAAATTCTAAGTTAAACTAAAACAAGCATCATAAAACTATAAATTGAAGTTGAAGAAAACAATAACTTCAACAAAAAAATTAACAATGAGAAAAAATAAAAGCGAGACTCAAAATACATTCAATCAATATTACATAGATAGAAAGATAGATAGATAAATTACTTTTATTTACACTTTACAATAAAAGTGATGTGAGCTAAATTGAGGCAATAAAATAAAATAAATACATTTTTTTAACTCTTCCATTTAACCCACAATGATACATACATAGTATCATAGAGATAAGATAGCAGAAGATATCCAATGATGTAGGGTGTTTATGTTCCAAATTTCACTGATAACTCAAGCTGATAGTCCCAGTAGTTTCACCGTGAAAGTATGTGATGCTGGTAGTCTCTCATACTGTGCCGATTTTACACTCACACCCAACCAAAACAGTACTAATAGAGAGTAGTCTACAGTGAGAGTTGTTTTGTCAGTCATTTCAAAAGAAGAAATCAATGTTTTGTGCTTGAGTGAAAAAAATTGGCATGAAATTTGGGACATAAACGACCTATACCATCGAATATCTTCTTATTCGATATTTCGTCTATGATAGTATTCAATCTGCGGATAAGTAAGGGTACGATCTGTCAAGTCGATGTGTAGGTTTCAGTGTAGATCTCGCTCGCAATCGACTTTCTAAATCTATGTTAGCACGATGACTCCAAATAATCTATTTACCATTGTAGCTGACAAGTGGTAACCAAAATCTACACCGTAGCCCACTCATTCTGTTTGCACCTTAATGAGGTACAGTGAATTTTTATACACACTGATCAGATTTGTGCACTAATTTGAGTTTCTAATGAATGGGAAGAAAGGCTAACTGGGGTGGAAAATAATCAACTTGAGATAAAAGTTGTTGGATGTATTTTAGTCCATTGACAGAAGAAGAGAGAAAACAATAGTAAAAAATCAGATAGTAAGATTGAATACTATGATAGAGAAAATATAGCATAACAAGATATTCCATAGTATAGGTCGTTTATGTACCAAATTTCATGCCAATTATTGTTAACTCAAGCTTATAACTGTAGAAAAAAGAGAAATAAGTTTCTCATTTATTTATTTATTCATTACATTCCAAAATCACAATATCAAATTAATAATTGGGAGAGAATCAACAGGAAAAAAACCCAAAAATGTTTCTCTCCCTAATTTATCACAATCAATTCTCAATGGAGGAATTATGAAGCTTTCGTCATTAGATGAAGTTATGAGTATCAAGCTATTAATAGGAACTATTCTAGCTGAGAATTTGAAGCAAACTAGAATCAGGATTATAAAATAAACATTTTTTCAAAGATAACTTGGAGTACCATGAACCTTCAACCAATAAGAGGGCAATCACTCATAAATGGGAATAAATCGAGACAGGCCAATTAGGTAATCGGCTGAACAGCCTTTACATCACAATAATTATAATATCGAGTGACCTGGCTAGCTCAGGTCTGGTGTCAGAGTGATCAATTTCAGGGACTCTGACATGACCTAACGACTGCTTTTTAGGCAGCCGGGACCGACGGCTTAACGTGTCCATCCGAATCACGGATACATCATAATAATTTCAAACTATTCAGATAGCCAAATCACCTGAGCCCTATTAGTTTACGACATAACACTGTTTATAAAGTGAGATTGACTTTCAGAGCTGGATTTCTCAAAAGGTCCTGCCTGGCAAGCTTCCTGGGGATGCACAACTACAGAGAATAAAACCTACTAGGCTACTAAATTACTATATAGCAATATTACTCATCATGTTTTCAGCAACTCATTCGCAATCAAATGATGGTCGATGGGAGTTCAAATTCATTGGACTAAATAAATTTTGGAAAACTATTTTTAAACATCCCAGATTTAGTGAGGTCCGCGTTATAATGGCAGTGGATAAAGATAGAAGAATAGCGATGCCGATTCTCTGCATTAATTAACTATATTTCTAAACAAAAACATAATTGTCATCGTTGTGGACCTAGAAAAAGATAGTACCACCGACTTTGTCGAATGATAGACAAGGATAGCAAAACCAAAGTTGATTAAATACTGTCATTATAACGTGGACCTCACTATAACAATATTACTCATCAAGTTTTCAGCAACTCATTCGCAATCCAATGATGGTCGATGTGAGTAACTTTGGATAAAACTCTTGAGAATAGACTTTTTTAATTTCTTGTAAGAAATCTTGTTCTACTCTGAATTACTATACGCATCTGAAACCATTGAGTTGTCTGATTGGTCAATGGATTGATCAGTCGCCATTTTACCTTCACAGCTCAACAACCAATAGGAACCAAGCAGCTTTTGAATGTCACATGCAAGTCATTGTCCAATGAGACTGCTCGTTGAAAGTCATTGAAGTGAATTTCACCATAAATCAGACTACTGGCCAATTAAATGTAAATTAAATGTTAAGATTAATGTAAATTCTAAGTCGCTAAGTTCAGACTGAATGTATTGATCTCTGGTCACATTCAAATAGAAAAATTCTATTGCTTTAAAATTGAAAGTAGAGAAATGTCTTCTAAAAACTAATAATTCCATCCTAGTTAACATATAATAACTGAAATACAGATACTCATAATTTCATAAGTAATATTTCTGAAAAAACACCTCACTTACTTGGGTTACTTTTGAACAAATTAATAAAGACAATATAAAAATCTTGTAGTACCCTTTATTTTTAAAAAAACTTTAAAATATTTTTAAAACTTTAATATTTAAAAAATAAAGGGTACTACAAGATTTTTATATTGTTTCCAGTAATATTTCTATTTGGAATTTCAATTATTGAGCTATACTTGCCTTCAAATTATTTCAGGTTTTCAAAGATTGATGGAATACATTTTTCACTTTTTGTGTAGTTGAGAAGTTGATATTGTGGTAATTATTCATATTCAATGAAAAAGACTAAGAAATTGTCAAAAAACACTGATTTATTGATAATTAGAAAGACTGGTTTCGGTTATTACACCATTGTCAATCTCTTATAAGTAATCATTACTTATAAGTAATGATAAGTAATCATTATAAGTAATTATATTTCTTAGTCTTTTTCATTCAATACATTTTTGTTAAGACTCATTCTTTTTCTATTAGCATTGCTAAATTATCGCCACTTGTTTATAGCATCAATTGATATCCATCTTACTTAAGCTATAGAAGTTTGTTAATTTGCATTCAATGTGACATCCAATTGTCATTTTAGTTGGGATGTTGATCCGAGATTCAGTTGAAAAAATGCTTTTTCGCCCCACTTGGATGTAATGAGCTGGTTTTCGTGCGTCATATGGAGGCCGAAAATGACTGTTTTCTGACCAGGCCGGTAAAAGTTTTACGGCCCTAGGGCTGTAAAATAACCTTGAAGTCAGCTGATTCTGATTTGATGTGAACGTGTTTACAAAATGGTTTATGAAACGGAATCAGTTTATGCTTCTAGAGTTGAATAAGTATTCTGCAATAAGATAATATCATTTTATTTGGATGAATAGATTTATATATTATAAATTATTCAAATTCGATTTTCAGAGTAGGATAGAACTTCTAACCTAAACTTCCGAAGTCAACGACAACAAGCATTGTGTTGACGTTGACATTCAGATTGGCCAAATTTCAGTGCTAAAACAGCTGATCAAAAAATTTTTCATTATTTGTGTTATTATTCAAGAATCAAAACATTTATAATAAAATCATCTTATTGTCAATTGGAAGAATAAAAAGTATAAACTCAACCTCTTACATAATTGAACATAATCTTTTAGGTTATTTAGACAAATCAGATTAAAAAATAAAATACTTGGACAATTTCCTGATATTCAGATTACCTCAGATTTGCTAGAGCTATGACCTTCCTTTGCTTTCGGAAGTGCCTAATAAACAATAAATTATTCTCATATTATATTGTTTATTTTTCTGTGTGGCGAAAAATAACGTTCTCACCATGGGCAAAAATGTTTTTCCGGCTCTCAATCTTTTCTAGTCCTCGGCCTACGGCCTCGGACTTGAAAACCGATTTCGAGCCAGAAAAGTCTCATTTTCGGCCCTAGGTGCGAAATATACTATTCCAAATACCATTTCAGTTCAAACAGCTGACAATGGACTTGAAAACGAGGGCTTATAAAAAGGAAATTGTGAGTGAAATTGTCTCTTGCTCCCTCTTGACATGGGACTAAGCCCAAATGTAACCACTGTAAATTCAAATGGAACCATTGCCTAATTCGAATAGCTTGTCAGTTACAAATATATAGTCCCCAATATCTCTATAGTTGATGAAGTGGGCTACTCCACCCCTATTAAAATTGAAACCCCTAATCACCCTCTCAATTCTAATAATCTGTTTCCAACCCCCTCTAGCCGAAATGAGGGTCTTTGATCTTTAGAATACCCTCTCCACGTCACAACCTTTGTACTTTGAAATCGTAAAACAATTTCATGTTCGAGTTTTTCACTAAGGTAGGATTTAGAAATTGAATCTTCTCCGGGGCGTAGTTGATTTCAAAACGCATCTGTTAGTTTTTTGACTCTCTAGTTAGGGTTACATTGGATGCGATATTGTACGATAAATGAATTGAAAAAAAGGCCAAAAAATCCAAGAAAAGGCACTGACGATTATTTGTTTTAAAATTTTTGAGAACCGTCACCAGGGCATGAACACACCAGCTGTATATGACATACAGCTCAGACATTCATTTTCGATCTCAAGTCATTGGAATACTTTTCTCACTCCAGATGTATCTTCACAAAATGACGACGAAAAAATTCAGAAACCCCACTGTTTGTGATTTTGAGATTATAAAATGAGTGAAGATTATGATAGAATAATACTTCATTGTCATCAATTTTCAAGTTGAGTTCATTTCTAAAGGTTTTTGAAATTGAAAAGTGACTGATATGTGCATGACATTGACTTCTTGATCGAATTATTGGTAGTTTTCCTGTAGCCCCCAGTGTTGGCTGTGAATTTTTGACAATTTTCAGCTTTAATATAGGCCTAATAAGGATACTACAAGAAAATCACTGACTCAACTCAGATTTCTATTAATTTTTTTATCCAATAGGCCAACCTACTTAGAGTGGAGAGTCCACGCAAAGTAATTTTGAATCCCTGCAACATACTCCTGATGTGAGTTCATTCATGTAAAATGTGAGTGTACTACTTCTCCACGTGTTCTAAGGGTACTAATACTACTCTAATACTAATACTGTTTTGATACTATTCTCTTATATCATTCTCTACTTATTCTCCACTACTTCTCTACCGTTACTTGGGAGTACCGTTACTTGGGTGATTTTGGCCGTGGAGGAACGCGGCATGGATCCCATCTGCTGGCTGTCCCAACACATAGGACTGTTATGTTCAATAAGTCGTTCCTTGTGACAGCCTGTAGTTTATGGAATTCTTTGCCTGCTGAGCTGAAGCTAGTTGAGGGACATCGCCGGTTCGGCGCGGCTGTCTTGCGGTGGATCAGAGGTGGTGGACTCGGCTGGAATGCTCCCTAACCCGTAATTCAAGTCTGTATGTGTGTGTGTGTGTGTGTGTGTGTGGTGTGTGTGTGTGTGGTGTGTGTGTGTGGTGTGTGTGTGTGTGTGTGTGTTGTGTGTGTGTGTGTGTGGTGTGTGTGTGTGTGTGTGTGTGTGTGTGGTGTGTGTGTGTGTGTGTGTGTGTGTGTGTATGTATGGTTCCTCTCTTTCTTCCTTCTTTCTCTCTTCCTTTTTCTTTTCTTTTTTCCCTTCTTCCCTTTCTTCTACCGAATAATCTATGGATTTGGACTGAAAATTCTCAACTGTATTCACTTTTCTCTTCTTCCTTTTGCATTATCCCTTTTACGTACTTAAATTCGAAAGAAGTTCAAGCTTTCTTTTTTTTATTATATTTATATATAATTATAAATAATTATAATATAATAAGAAATTAAATATAATTATTATATTTATATAAATATTTTTTCTTGTTAATTTGTTTTCTTTTACTTCAGTTCATTTTTTATGATGTTGTTTCAGTTGTAACTTAGAATTGTATGAAGGATTAAGTGTAAGAGAGGGCCGGCTGCGCCCTAACTTCACCCTCCTAGGTTTTTAATAAAGGCAACGATTCAATTCAATTCAATTCAATTCAATTCAATTCAATTCTCTCTGAAAAAATCACTGTCTCAACTCAAGTTTGGATTGATTTCTTCCCGCAACGTACTCTCGGTAAGAAGTCCATGTGTTCGATATCGATTTTGTCACACCAACCCCCCGCTGATAAGTCACAGCAGACGCCCCGTCCAAACCATCTTCTCAATACCACGCATGAACTCATCACAAATTAAGCATTGCTGATTCTTTGAAGAGACCTTCAAATTGAAATTAGAGTTTGCGTGAGTGTGTGTGGATGTGGGTGCGTGTGTTTGCCTATGAAGGGTGAAATGGAAAGGCAACGATCTAGAATCATGGTCGGTCCTTCATCCTAAGTGGAATTTTCGGCTGAATGGATTCATGGTAAATGTTTTCACAGTTCAGGTCTGAAGCTGTTTTTCTAAGTTTGCTCTGTCACCTCAAGTTGGGAGGATGCGATGTGATAGGAAAGTAATTAATTATTCAAAAGCTATAGGGGTAGATTGAAAAAGGTAGAGAGAGGGTTCTTTGGATCAAACACTATAGACCATAGTGATTGTTATCAAGTAATTATAATATTTCTATGATTCATTGTAAAATCTGATGCTAATAAGTACAGTATGCCTTATAGTAACTGAGTTTGTTCTAGGCCGAATAAATTTATCTGTTTTTTATAATTATTATTTCTGGAAGTAAGATAAAACTCAGATGGCTTCCCATCCGGAAAATCTCTTCGGAGACTAACTATACAGCATAGACTAACTAAACAGATCTGTGGTTAAATGAGTAGCTTTTAGCTTCAAGTATTTAAGAATATACTGCTAGTCATTGGTTATTCAATATATGGCTAGTGAATAAGTAATTGCAGTTTGATATGTCATTTGAAATTGATGGATTTTCCAGTAAAGTGATGATTATAAGGGAAATAATTATTGAGAACTTGAACATAAAGACTTGATTATAATAATTCTTGAGTTGAATAAATCATATTTCCAATTCACTATATTATGTGAAGTGAATAGCATATGAAACAGCTTACATAATATACCTCATCTATTTGTACGACGAAGCGAAATTTCAGCAATTTTTCAATTCATTCATGAATTTGAACCAAACGTTGACAGATCAAATAACTTATAAGCTAGATCACTAGAAGAGTGATGAGAACGTATTTGAAAATATTCCATTATTTATTTCATTGTGATACGCTCAAAATTTATGTTTCTTGATCGGTTGATCTATTTCTTGATTTATTGTTTTTCCAATGATATTTGAAAATAGTTGGTCTGTTAGGAACATGAAATTTTCTTCATGATTGAATATAGAAAAATTGTATTTTTAGTAATGTTTTTTTCTGTAGAAAATTAGGTTCTTGTACCTTGATCTTGTTTCAAAGACTAAAAAGTTTTGAATCACAAGTACCGACACATTATTCAAATTTGAGAAGGACAATAAAACAACGAAAAGGGATAGATGTCTATCAAGACCATAATTATGTTCTCAAAAAAATGGAGTCACCCCTCTCGTCATATCCACCCATAATTTATACCGTTGAACGGGGGTGAGTAAATGATTTTTGCGGGTAGTTGTCAACCCCGCAAGAGGGGACAGTTTCTATTTCGAATCATCGTCTATTTTGAATAACCAGATCACTGATACTCCAATTTTCGCCCGGCGGGAGGTGTCTTCCTTGGGGTGACAAATTTGCAAATATATGTTATGACGAACTGCCGAACCCTTGGTACTAAGTACATCCTGTCACAGTTGATGATTATTGTCTTCCAGCTGAACATGAGGGTTCCGTGTGGTATCATTTATATAACGCCTTCAATTTTTTGCAACTCATAGTGAAATTCCCCACAAACTGTCAGCATTAGTTGAATGAGAATCTATGATGTTAAACATGAGGAATACTGACAAAGTGAATCTCAATGAGACGGTCTCAGTTCGTCGAGATCTCTGTTCATCAAGTGACCATTTCTTGAGATACTGAGACAATTTGGAAGTTGAGCTGTTTGTTCTTCAAGTCTCATTGAGATCAAGTTCTCGTTGCAGGCTGATATTCAATTCAATTCAAATATTTTATTCAACAAATGTACAGATACATTGAATAACGTCATAGTATGACGTTTTTTTATAAATCTGAGCTGTTTGTTTTTCAAGTCTCATGAGATCAAGTTTTCGTTGCAGGCTGATATTCAATTCAATTCAAATATTTCATTCAACAAATGTACAGATACATTGAATAACGTCATAGTATGACGTTTTTTTATAAATCTGAGCTGTTTGTTTTTCAAGTCTCATTGAGATCAAGTTTTCGTTGCAGGCTGATATTCAATTCAATTCAAATATTTTATTCAACAAATGTACAGATACATTGAATAACGTCATAGTATGACGTTTTTTTATAAATCTGAGCTGTTTGTTTTTCAAGTCTCATTGAGATCAAGTTTTCGTTGCAGGCTGATATTCAATTCAAATATTTTATACAACAAATGTACAGATACATTGAATAACATCATAGTATGACGTTTTTTTATAAATCTGAGCTGTTTGTTTTTCAAGTCTCATTGAGATCAAGTTTTCGTTGCAGGCTGATATTCAATTCAAATATTTTATACAACAAATGTACAGATACATTGAATAACGTCATAATATGACGTTATTTTATTATATATTATATAACTAAAAAAACAAAACAGATACACAGTCAGCTACACTGTTGTACACTATAGTGAGGTCCACGTTATAATGGCAGTGTTTGATTAGCAATGGTATTGCTATCCTTGTCTATCATTCAAGAAACCGGATAGCGCTATCTCTTTCTCGCTTTGCTCTGTTGCCAGATCGCCTTTTAACAATGTAGAATTAATAATTTATTACAAAAATATTTCATTTCAATTATGAAATTATTGAAGAATATAATTTCTTGTTTAATAAAATATAACTGATTATTTTAAATTATTATTGATTACTAATAGATTATTGATTATATTTGTTCTCCTATCTTTCTCCACTGTCATTATAACGCGGACCTCACTTTAACCACATTGTATCCCTTGTACATGAATGAATAAATTTAGAATAATAGAAGCCCAGACAAAGGGCCAACTAATTAAAATTTTGATTCCAATAAATTAGCGTGGAAAGAATTGATATGTGAAGCACCAGTAATTGATAATTACAAGTACAAATTCCATCTTTTAACAATGTAGAATTAATAACTAATTAACAAAATATTTCATCTTGATTATGAAAATTCATTATGAAATAATTGGAAAATATAATTTCTTGCTTGATAAAATATAATTGATTATTTTAAACGAGAATGAACAATAATTAATATTACATCAATAAACCTGTATCAGCTACCATCTACATAAGGCATTGACAAGACAGAAGATCGGCAACGTTGTTCTGCCATCTTTCTCCACTGCCATTATAACGTGGACCTCACTATACACTGTTGTACACTAGTTAGGGATTAGTGAGAATAGGTTGGGGAGATTTTATTTCAAGATTAAAGGTTGAATTTCAGTTTTAAAATGGCAATATACTGGTATTATATGATAATTTTAGTTTTCTTGATTTTAAACTTTATAAAATGAAAACTCAGGAAGTGAAAGTGCAAATTTTTAGTGAGAAAACATGAGGAACCCAATATATAACCTATAAACTTGAGTGTTGATACGAAATGACATTGGGTAATACGGCAAGGCAGAACATCCGAAAGGATCTCTCTGCCGATAAAAGCCATAAGATTAAATAAAAAAAAAATAAAATGTTAGAATGATCATTAAGTATATGATACTGTATCCACTGGAATGTCTGAAAGCAACTGGAACTTGGCGAACTAAAAACTGGACACACTAAAGCTGCCTACCTACACTTAATCTTGATTAACTGAGATCTCGATGGAGTGGATGTCATGCATCTCAATCTGCCAAGACGATATTAGTAAGAATTGTCATTCCCAGTTAAGGCTGTGCAAAGACTAAAAATAAACATCCCACTGGTGATATTTTTCAAAGTTTTTCGATTTGTATATAATCAAGCTATAAAAATGAAAAAGTTTTCCCAAGAAAACATTTTTTTCTGAACATTACTTTTTTGAGATATGAGCGACTAAAGTTTAAATTTTCGGGACAAAACATTTCTAATTCGGCAAGAGATAAATCCATGAGTAATTCTTCATGGTATTGTTGATCTAGTTGAACAAAAAGTTTCTGAAAATATAATTCTTGAGAAAGTTATCCAAATTACCAAAAATGACCAAAAATAACTGAACTAAAAATTATTTTTGGTAAATTGAATAGCTTTCTCAAAAATGTATATTTTCAGAAAAATTTTCTACTAGATCAACAATACCAGGAAAAATTTGTTCTTCAAATATCATGGATTTATCTCTTACCGAATTTGAAATGTTCTGTCCCGAAAATTTAAACTTTAGTCGCTCAAACACAGCTGACTGATTCAACATATTGTAAAATGTCACGCCAGATTCCATGCAAGCTATAATATTATTTCTAGAAAGTAAAAACTATCAATAAAGGACCAAGAATTTCGAATAAAAAAATAAAATGTACGTATTATTGTTGAAATTATTTATTATTTAAGAAATTGCATTATAATGTCAAGTATTATTGTAACTAACTAGGTCATAGCATGAACATTATATTATTGATAAGAGCAGCAGAAATTAATTATAACAGTCTCAGACATAATAAGAATTGTATAAGAATATTAAATTATTAATTATTGTTTCAAATGAACCACATGGTGATTGAATCTCTTTGGCCAGTCTAAGCCAATCATAGTGCATAGAAATAGCACCAAAAGGATGATCGTTTGAAAACATCATATTTTAATCTGTTATCACACAACAAACCTGCCTTATCATATACGCTAGCACATGTACATTGTATAAGAGGAACTATGTCTAGGAGATTAAGTAGTTTAAAGAATTATACAAATTGAGTTATTATTGTAATTAAAGGAATTATATTTTACTGCTTGCCACTGACGTCATGTCTACGTCATAATCGTTCTACCAATGGCAAATTTTCATGCAAATTAATTACACAGAGATTCCCAGAAAAAAGATTCTAGCCAAGAAGCTGAGAAAAAGACTTCACTTCCCTTTTGAAATCCTCACCGTTCAGACCTCGTTAAAGTTACCAAGACCTATTCGTAAAAATTTTCGTTCGATTTTATATGTTTTATATGTGAGCCAATATTCTTAGGCTATTCTATTTGTTATTTGTAAATCTATTTTCATCAATCGATAAATCAAAAGTTTAAAGTTAAATTATCCCTTAATTAATTTGGTGAAGGAGATATTTAAATTAAAATTCCCCACGTGCTGAGACCAAAGCCTGGACCCGCCGCCGATCAAACGATTTTGATCTAAAGAAGAAAACCACGACCGCCAAGGAATTTCACGTGAGTTGTATAAGTTTAAAGGGGCCCCAATCTACGCTTCGAAAAGTATTACAGTGCAGAAAATATAAATTCTTCTTCATTAAATTATTGGCCACGCCGACAAGCGCTTATTAGTTATTAAGAGCCTAGAATTTATTCAATATAGAATTTATAAGAACTTGTAGTTGATTAACTATCCTCCGCTGCCAGAACCACGACCCCGAACAAATTTAAAAAACATTTTATAATTTATTTTCACCATTTTTTCACAAACTGTTAAATTTTATCAATTGTAAAATTCTGTCGAATCATGCATGGTGTCATGCAAGCACAAGAACATTTTTAACTCTTTCGTTAATGCTAAATTATTATCAATCTGTAAATCAAATTCTGAATCTGCACTGTGAGATCATATATTTTATTATAATATATTTCAATTTTGTTAATTTGTCTTCTGAGTTCAATTATTTCTTAAGCCTGTCAATTATTGTGTCTGATACGTTCTATATTATCAAGAGCCGATCGAATACGATCATTGAAATAATTGAAGTAAGCTGGATATTGGAACAGGTCTAAGTGGATGTAGTGAGTGGGGTCAGATCGGATTATTTATTCTCTGTCCTTACCTGCTCATATATCAGCTTTTATCTGTTACCAACCTCGACTTAGGAGCGAATACATCAACTGTAGAGCAGATGCAGCCGGAGATCATATAATTTCCTACAATAGAGCTTAAAGCCCGACAAGACTCTGTTCTCGAAATATATTCCGAACGATATCTGGTCCTTGTACCCTATCTTAATCTTCGGAACTTATTAGAGACGCAGTCCCGTAAATTATCTACATCGGGATTTTTGCTCGACTTGTATGATCTTGTGTGTCGTTTCATCACAGGTAATAGTTTTAAGATTTCAGTATTCAGTGTTTAGCGACCGCTACACTACTTATAAAAATTTCATCACCATACAATCTGTCATAAGAAGAATCAGGGGTGAGCGAGTGTTTAGGCCTCCTGCGATTCCGACAATTGTATTGAATCTTGTAGTGAACCAATCAGTCTGGTGTACACTTAGCGTCCACGCACGCAGTTACAAAATTTATAACCTCAACACCGTTGATTCAGTGCAAGATTCACTCTACGTATGTGAGACGTGTAAAAAAACCGCTTTACACAATTTGCCGACCCAACGTGAAGCATTTAAATACAGCACTACATGATTTGGCCAGTAACGTGGGACTATTTACATTCCACATCTGATTCTTTATATGTGTATCGACTTATCCTTGGAGGTGAGAGTGACTCCCCCAGGAAAAGCTTTACAATGGTTACATCGAAAAACATAGTTACACATAGGCCCATATGAATAAAACCAGAGAAAATGCTCATGAGCAAGAGCATGGAGCATAAGGTTTTGCTCATGAGCAAAAGGTAGAAGCAAAAGCATTTGCTCATTTTTATATGAATAAGCTTCACCTTATACTCTTACCTTATGCTCCTCAACTCTGGAGCAAATGCTCACGTATTTTGAAGATTTTTAATCAGCTGATTCGCTTTTGTAGCCTTACTTTGTTCAGTGCCTACTAAAGATCTACATGGCCAGAACATACAGCCGATCAGCTGTTCAAAAGCGTACACTTCAACCCGTGTTTACATTGAAATCCCTATGTCGAGTGGAATTTTTCATGAATAAACGCTAATAATTCAACTGATAACTAATTTTTCGAAAAAAGGGTTCTTATTTTTATTTTACCAATACAATTTTTGTCCTTCATCATGAATTTCAAGGGTAGTAATCATTGAGTTCTCTTAATATTCTTAGTTATTGGTTAACAAATTTGTAGGTTAGCCTTGTTTTAAATTAGCTTTTTCAAATTCAAACACGTATTTCAATTATTGTCAAAAAATATAATGTTAAGTTGAGTTGCTTGAGCTTTGAATTAGGTCTACCTATTGTTTTTTTCAATTTTGATTACAGTATTGCTAAATTTCTACGAGAGGAATTACAATCACGGCTTTTGTAGTATGCTAATATTTATAGCTTTATTAGATTTAAGGAATTTTTAGATAAAACATGATTTTTTTGAAAAGGTAAATAGGTAGGCTATCACTCATTTTATTATATAAGTCACTATTGGAATAAGAATTCTTCTCAAATCATAACAAGAATGGCTTGAAATAGAAAACTTTTGCAGTGTTGGTTATCTTTAGTATTAAAACAGAACATACAGTACAGTATTTCTAACAATATTATTATAAACGAAAATATGTGATCAATGATTATACTGCTAGCTTACTCAGTAAATGATTTTAATATTCAGCCAGATCCCGAAAATTTAAACTTTAGTCGCTCATATCTCAATAAGTAATGATCGGAAAAAAAATTCCTGAGAAAACTTGTTCATTTTGATAGCTTGATGATATACAAATCGAAAACCTTTGAAAAATATCACCAGTGGGAAGTTTATTTTTAGCCTTTGCACAGCCTTAAGATTGGACGGACCTATGTGCAACGCATAACTATTTCAAAACGCGTATTAAAATCACTGTTGAAACAACAGGGCTCTTATAAAAACCTCAAAGCTTCTCACTGATTTCGTAGTACAGGTTCTTGAAAAATATCATTCGATCTCAGGTATTGGTAAAAATGAATTGACTCATTTGTGAGCTCTTGAAATAGAACAAGGTAGTTATCAACCGGTAGAGTCATACAGGGCCAAATTATGCTTTTTGGAACCACTTGGCCCAATAGTTTTCGCCGGCCACTAGCCTTGTTGGAATTACTCATTTCAATGAAATAAGTAGCCTTGTTGGGATTACTTACTTTATTGAACAATTGAAAGTATTAGAGCGATCATTGAACAATGAAATATCGGCTTGTAAAATGTTTATTGCTTAACCACTCCTCGAAATTATTCATTTATTAACAAAGACAAAACACATAATCACTGTTATTGTATCGCTGTATCCCGTGGTTGAGATCATGATTTGTTTCATCAAATCACTTGAACAGCATTCACTACTCTTACAAAGATATTTGACAGTTTACTGTGACAGTCCCATTCACTCAAGCTATTTCTTACAAAGTATTTTTTCCAACATACATGATGATTCAATTCTTTAACATATATTACTGATTAGGGAGAGAATTTTGTCACTTCAAATGCAAATTTTAATTATTGTTGACATTGCTCGTAACAGAAAAGTTCAAATTGAAGTTGCTTTCCATGACGAAACACTATATAATAACTTTGTTCTAGTTCTGACACTGTGCTACTTGTAAATATTCATGAGCCTGATGAAGCTTCTCTTCAGGAGTGAAATGCATCCCTCAATACTCCAACAAAAGAAAGTGTTTTCTCAAATATTTACAAGTAACACAGTGTAAGAACTAGAACAAAGTTATTATATAGTGTTTCAAAGTCAGAACTACAACAAAAAAAGTTCATTCATCTATATACTATCATGAAAATATTATCAGTTGAAGAATAGCAGTTTTCTCAAGTAATAACATTTTACAAAATTGAAGATGACTTCCACCATATTATATTAGTTATCAGTGATTTATAATATTGATAATGATCATGATGATGACCATGAACATTACAAAAAATGAATGAAGTGAACTTATTCGCACAAATATCACTCAGTCACAACCCAGTATACAGTCTTGTCACTTTTGATTGATTAGACTTGTCAACTCCACAAAATGGCGTCTATGACGTTGATGATTTGTCATCGTCCAATAGGATTGAAGAGAATGTTCTAGAACGAAGCTAGTCGATTGCAATTGGTGGAAGAGTCGTTGAACATATATGGACGTAGTATTGTATTTGTCCGGTAGATGGAGGTTGACTCAATGAATTTTGTATGCTCTACAAAAATAGTGATACCTCTGTTCTAGTGGTTTGATTAGATTTGTTTATTAATGTAAATGCCAATAATATGGTTCGAGTAATGCGCCATATGAAAATGTCTATTGTCTTTTTTCTCTAGGGCTACTCTTAATATAAATAAAAAAATAAATCTCAGTACCCTTTTAAATTATTTTGTCACATCATGGCATTAATGTCCTAAACATTTGACAAAATAATTCAAAAGGGTACTGAGATTCATATTTTTATTTTTATCAATAAAAATTTCTATTTATTCGAATTCTGCTAGCTGTGTAGTATTATAACACATTGTTTTAAATACAAGAGTTTGAGGCCTGTTATTTATATATCATATATTGAATGAATGAATGAATAATTTTATTTGCCAAAAAAACAAAACACAAAAAACTTTACAAAAAATAAATAAGTATATGCTACTGCACTTATCTAAAATACATACATAAAAATTTGAGGAGGAAATGTTAATTTATTTAATTTTAAATTATATATTTTTAATGGCACTGCTAGCATAGACAATTTGTCTGTTCGCTAGCAATGAGTTGAGATTGAAAAAATAATAATACAGTAATATATTCAGAAAAATAAATAATGATGTTCTCACATTTTGCAACATTTAATATGGAGCTTTCATCTTTATTTTCAAAAACCCTAGACCACAGATGAGAAAGTAAAAAATTTACGAATTTCATATTTATTATATTAGTTTTCTATGAACAATTTCATTTAAATTGCTTTTGTGTACATTACTTAATCATTTTTGAAAAAAAATGTTAGATTTAACCCAGTCATCATTAGAGTAATAAAGTTTTCATTTATTTTATGTGTTAACAAATTTCTAGGAATTTTATTTATGAGAATATTGCAGTTGTGATCAAATTGTCTTCTGCTTATTATATATTAATTTCTCTCATCATCACTCGCACAAGCCAGGTGCTCATATGGGTCTCGTCCTCATCAAAGTAAAACTGGAAATTTCACTGGAGATGATCTACTTCAGGCGTCCTGTAGTTGATGTTCAAAACTCAATTTCATTGAAGCCCGATAGGCCTAATCACCCTTCACAGAAACGCTCTGTCAAACAGGTGTCATACTTAGTGACAGCCTTTCATCATTGTTGGAGCTTGATGTCATTCATGTTGATAGGTATTATACAGCTCTTCAAAAGATTCAATAGCTACTGAATGGCATTTACCATCCATTAACCTGATGAATCCTATGTGGCATTGCACTTGCTCAGTCTACTCGAGAAGGGACTTATTGCAGGCTTAAGCTAAAGTATTGTTATATACAGTAGTAGCTACGCATATATTGATTTGATTCAATCTATAATATATTAAACAAAAGGCTTGTAGGCTTGTAGCTTCTATGTACGGATAGGAAAAACACGAATGAAGCATTATCGCGTCTGAACTACTGGATTGATATACTGTAACTTGAAATTTTGAATAAATATTTTTAAATTAATCGAGGATGGTTATAGGCCTATTTCGAGTTCGTCAAGTTTTCAATACGTCAAGCTTCGAATTTGTTAATATACTTTAAAAGTGATGATATTGGAATAACTTAATTATGGATATGTGTTCTCATCGAAATAAATTTAGTACGGGTTCATTCGAAAAGTGTAGAATTAGGTATTAAATTATGAGACTTTAGTGATTTTGTAGCTAGTGTAAATATTTATCGTGAGAAATTTATTTTTCGCCCCACTTGGATGTAATGAGCTGGTTTTCGTGCGTCATATGGAGGCCGAAAGTGATTATTTTCTGACCAGGCCGGTAAAATTTTTACGGCCCTAGGGCTGTAAAATAACCTTGAAGTCAGCTGATTCTGATTTGATGTGAACGTGTTTACAAAATAGTTTATGAAACGAAATCAGTTTATATGCTTCTAGAATTGAATAAAGTATTCAGCAATAAGATACCATCATTTTATTTGGATGAAATGGAATATAAATAAGTTATATTAAAAACTATTCAAATTCTATTTTCAGAGTAGGATAGAACTTCTAGCCTCAACTTTCGCAGTCGACGATGACAAGCATTGTTGACATTCAGATTGTCCAAGTTAGTCTGCTAAAACAGCTGATCAAAAAACTTTTCATTATATGTGTTTATTATTCAAAATCATAACATTCATACTAATATCATCTTATTGCCATTTGAAAGAATAAAAAAGTATAAACTCAACCTCCCATTTAAACATAGAATCATAAAATTAAAACATTAAACATTAGAACATAATTGAACATAATCTTTTAGGTTATTTAGACAATTTGAATTCCACCCAAACTGAGATCCTCACCCTGTCGTGGTCGACGACGCATTTACGCACAAATGAAAACTTATTTTTTTGTGTGGCGAAAAATAGCGTTCGCACCATGGGCAAAAATGTGTTTCCGGCTCTCAATCTTCTCTAGTCCTCGGCCTACGGCCTCGGACTTGAAAACCGATTTCGAACCAGAAAAATCAATTATTTGAAGTGAATGTGTGTTGAAGATTAATATTAGTGAGTCGAAATTCCTTTAGTGTCAAATTCAATATTAGTGTAGTGAAAATTCCAATAGTGATGAATTTATAAATTCAACGGTTGTGAGTGTCATATTTTCTAGCTTATGCTAGAAACCCTTGAATGACCGAGTCCCCAATTTTTCATTGTAGTAGTAAAATTAGTAAAGTTCATGCTACCATCGTAAACAGTTAGCAAAATCTTAAAGATAGTTTTCTGGACATATAGAATATGCAATAGAATGTTTCGATTATCTGTTGTTGAAATTTCCAGTAGTTGGTTCCGTCAATAAAAGTGAAATAGAATGCAAATTTTGCTGTTTATAAAGTGCCATGACTCGCCCTTAAGAATTTAGAGATCTCTTAATTCTACCCCCCATCTGGGGGCGGTTATTACAATACTTTGCTTGAGAGTGGTCATAGATAAATTAGTGTATTCAACGTTTTTATCTACATTAGTTAATACTTTCAATATTACAACTTTACAACTATTATACTACTATACAATTACTATACTATACTATACAACTATTACAACTACTATACTACTATTATACAATATTACAACTTTAATATTGAGTTCAATCTTTTTGTGCTCTAAACAGACCCTTGCGGAGCACGGGTTACATGTTAGTATTTTATATTTGTATGCTTAGGAAATAGGAAGGACAATGTAGGATATGTGTGTGAGCTTTAAGAAGGGGGTTCCTGTATTTCTTGATGAAGGCGATATACTGATAGACGAATAGAAGTAAATCAAAGTAGGAATCGATATAATAAATATCATGGCTATAACAAGTAATATTACACTCCTCAAGACAATCTGTTGAAATAAAACCATAAACCATAAACAATATATTATTGAAATATATAAAACAAATGTGAGATTTATTTTTTACAGATATGGAACCCACTATAAATGCGAAATGTGTAGAGAGAGAAATAAACAAAGTTTGATTTAGAGAAAGAGAAAGAGATATTGATTGATTATTGACATCGATGACAAGGGCACAGTTAGGACTCCAGGTCCTCTCTGGCACACAACCCTTAACATAACATACAATACAAATAAATTACAAAATCAAAATATCACAGTAAACTTGAGAGAAGGGGAGATGGAGATTTATATTCAGATTCCTGTATTCATGTGTTTAGCAAAACAGAATTCCACTTACGTTCTAGCGTTAAAAATAATTACCAGTAGAGCTGGGTTTTCGTTTGTGCGTAAATGCCGTCGTCGACCACAACAGGGTGAGAATCTCAGTTTGGGTAGATTTCAATTTGTCTAAATAACCTAATGTTCAATTATGCTTTAATGGGGAGGTTGAGTTTATACTTCTTTATACTTTCAAATGGTAATTTGTTAATGTTGATATTATTAGAAATACTTTCATTCTTGAATAATAAACACAAAATAATGATAAGTTATTCGATCAGCTGTTTTAGCACAGTTGAAATTTGGACAATATGAATGTCAACAATGCTTGTCGTCGTCGACTGCGGAAGTTTACGCACAAACGAAACGACACCTTAAGAGTAAGATAACATGATAAATTATATAAATACTGAAGAGTTTTACAATAATATTGAGCAGTGAAATATGCGGATATTGAGGTATTACTATAATGTTTTAACATGAAACGGATCTTTAAATGTCCATTCTCAGGAAGGGTATAGAGGATACCCTCCCTTCAGCACTTGACCGTAAGTAAATAAAGAAGAAGGGAGATTCTAGAGAAATATAATGTCTAAGCGTAGAAAACGCTTGAGAGAGAAAGATTAATTGATTGATTGAGTACTTTATTTATGTAGATTACAATATATACTGGCTTATACACTTATATACAATAGCTTACAATACAGCAAAATTATGGATGAATTTACAAAATATAAATTAAGAAAATAATTATTGAGCTGTATATAATATGAAAAAAACAATTTGTAATAACTATAGATAAAATAGATAATATTGTTATGCATCTACATAAATTGGCGGAGCTTTGGACATATCAATGTCCATTCTTTGGAAAGAATATTCGAAGTATTCTTCCCACTAACTCTCTACCAAAGAGAGAGAGAGAGTGAAAGGGAGAAAGAGAGGAAGAGAGAGAGAGAAAAAAAGAGAGATAGAGAGAGAAAGCGAGAGAGTGCGAGAGATTCTGAATTCAGGGTGGTCGTTATTGCGTTTGTACTATAGTGAGATTCACTCAAAACTGTCAGTATATACTAATGTTCCATACAAGTACCATTAATACTTCCCATTCAGTCTGCTTCTCAATGATTTTAAAGGCTTCTTAATGCTGACAGTCTGAGATGAAACTCTGAATTTACGCCACCTAGTGTACATGGATCTCCTCGCCGTTAAATTGGCCTTTATCAGAGAAAGAGAGATGTCGACAGATCGAGACAAGGATGCATGTGAGAAAGAGGGAGTGATGTGAAACGAAAGGGAGTCATAGAGAAGGGAAGGAGAGAGAGAGAGTAAAGCCCTAAGGGTTGGAACCCAGCCCCAAATCCGAAATCGAGCATAGAAGCCCGAGGCCTGTGGAAGAGGGATCATAATGAACTAAGCGAAACTCAGAAACTCAGTACACACGACTAAGCCAAAGCCACCCCGGCTGGCACAGAGGAGATGATTCAATTCGGTAAATGTGAAGGGGATCTCGGATAGAGAGAGATGGCAACACAAGCATGGACACATCATATCTTTCCACATCAGGTATTCCAAATTCTTGAAAATATTTCCTTACATATCAGCATCTGTTGAAGTTGGAATCACAAATCAAAAAAATCTGGCTATGTGTTGAGGATCTCAGATCAGAAAGAATAAAAAGTTTGATTAAGAGAGAGGGAGAGAGAGAGAGAGATTGATTGATTGATCAATAACCTTTATCAGGACAACACAAGCATAGACAAATAATTTCTTTCCACATATGAAGTACTCCAAATTCTTAAAAATCTGGTGTGATACACTCACACAACTTTCCTTGCTCATATTTGAAACTTTGTTTCAGAGTACTATTTGTTTTCAGAGTACTTTACCTTCGTGTAAATTGTGAAATTCGATTTTTTTAGTCGTCATTATTTTAAAGTCGTCAAAACAGCTGAAAAAATGCTGATGAAATATCTCGACTATGTGTACTTTTTATGAATTGCGCTACCTTTCTACCTCATGCACGATAAGGAGGTTACTGAGTCCATTTCTCAAGGATGGGGTGGACCCCCCATTAGTTTCCCAGAAAGGAGACTCATGCCAGTTGATAGAGCTGATAAATAAGTATACAGGGTATGAATTTCAAAAAAATCGGTCAAGCTATTTTTGAGAAAATCGTGAAAAACATGGTTTTTTAGTAATTATCCGCCATTTTTCTCAAGAATATTACGGAGCTCCTGCAATTTTCCCAGAAATGAGACTCATGTCAGTTGATAGGGCTTATATATAAATTTGAAGAGAATCGTTAGAGCCGTTTTCGAGAAAACCGTGAAAAACATGATTTTTTAGTAATTATCCGCCAATTCGAATTCAATTTTATTGAATTTCTTGTTGTCGGATTCTCATGGTATAAGGACCTTAAGTTTAAAATTTCAAGTTAATCGGTTGATTAGGAATGGAGTTATCGTGTTCACAGACATACACACATACACACACACACACACACACACACACACACCACACACACACACACACACACACACACCCAAAATCATGTTTTTGCACTCAGGGGACCTTGAAACGTATAGAAAACTTGAAATTAGGGTACCTTCATTTTTTCCCTTATACTTATATATATTTATACTTATACTTATACTTATATTTTTTCCAATACTTTCCTTACCTATGGTAATAGGGCAAGGAAAGTAATACCTATGGTAATGGGCAAGGAAAGTAAAAATATTTCCTTACATACCAGCATCTGTTGTAGCTGGAATCACAAATCAGAAATTTAGCTATGTAGAGAGGATCTCAGATAGAGACAAGCATAGACACATCATATCTTTCCACATCAGGTATACCAAACTCTTGAAAAATGTTTCCTCACATACCTACCTCGATCGCATACCTACTGGAATCGCAAATCAAAAACGAGGCTATAATTCTACGGTACCTGAAAGTATGTTGTTATTCTCTCCTCATGAATATTATGGCTTGAAACAACTTGACCAGAAGTCGAGGCATCAGCATATATGTGCTGAGTTATCTAGAAATTGATAGGTTCAGTTCTCGGGTTGTGTGTAAGATAAAACTTGACCTAGCGTCATCTGTTTATGTAAAACATCACTGACTGCAGTATTGTCTAGTTAAATTTTTGTATTCTTGAAACTTGATAAGAGTTCTGAGGTAAATTAGAATTGTAATTCTTACATAGTTTTAAAGTGATGTCAAGTAATGAACATAGAAATCACTTTCTACTCTTTTAGATCCTAGAAGTACAGTTTGGATCATCATAATGAACTTTAACTTTCCTCAGTGAGAACATAACCTATTTTTTCGGACATTTTATTATTTATCAAAATTTGGAAACAGATAGTTTTGAGCTACTAGGCCTGTTGTTCTATCCCGATCATATTCGTATGATTCGTAATTGTATCGACAAATAAATAAATAAATAATCATCACCATCATCATCTCATTGCTGTAAACTTAAGATTTTTCACATCTTTTCCGTCATGCAATTGATATTTTCAACCATGGAGTGTGAGATTGAAAAGTATAGACATACACACTTCAGTTCGTAACGGATCACTCAAACATATCCGCTCTTGTAACTTGAACCGTATTATGATCATGAATGATTATCCATATGATGTGTGGTTGCGTGGTAGAGTGAGAATTACTGTTCAAACATCTCCACTTGAATGAGAAACAGTCTTCTCTCAATAATATCAGTTATTCATCTCTAATGTATCAATTCAAGCATGAATCCATTCTATTCCTCCATCGGAATCCACCTCCATCTTTACCACCTTCTCTCCTCTACCATTTTCCATCAGGATCCTCTAACAAATTATTAAATCACGTGTGCTTATTGGATATTGTATGCAACAGTGTTTCGTTATTCTAATATATTCAGTCTCCTATAGTATTGTGTAAATGAGCGTACAGACTCTAGCGCCACAAATACGCACATTCCACTCACATCAACAGATGCTAAGATTATTATATCTGTATCTTACCGTTAATGTACAAAAATACAGATATAACCAGCTGATGAAAAGCGAAATGCTCCTGTTCGTTACACAAATGTCTGTTCGCAGTTTTAGACTTTTAGGGCCGTTTGCACAGTTTAAACTGAATTTCATTTTAAACTGGATTAAATCCATATCAAGTCTCGTTCGTTATAATGAGGTTCATTTTTAGTTTAAGCCACCAGTTGATTCACTTTAAGCTTTGACTGTGCAAACGGCCCTAAGATGTTGAGTTCCGTATTCGGTATATTGTGTGTATTTTAGTGTTGAATTCTAAAATACATTAAGGCCGTTTGCACAGTCAAAGCTTAAACTCGATTTAATCAGCTGGTGGCTTAAACTCAAAATGAAACACATTATAACAAACTAGACTTGACACGGATTTAATCCAGTTTGAAATGAAATTTAGTTTAAACTGTCACTGTGCAAACAACCCTAAGCTGATGAAAATATACACTGTCAATGAAAATATCGTAATCCACATGCGAGTACCTTTTAGTGCCATTTGCAAAGTGCTAGATTAAGCTATTTTAATTCTAGTGGAAGATCAACTGGATTGAATACATAAGTATCTGGTTACAGATGGAATTAAATAGAGAATGCATTCATTCAAATGCTAATTAATATATAATTATTATTTAACGAAAATCCTAGATAAATGCTGTATATCACCCCGAAGACTTCTGCTACTGCAGCAGACATTGACAACAGGGTTAACAGCTAGCAGATGGAAATTCGATGAGAACTACTATCCAAAAATTAGTTACCAGCCCGGGAATCGAACCCAGTACTTCCCAATTGCTAGTCAGGAATGCTTACCCTTACACCAAACTGACAATCTCTGGATAGCAGCGCTCATTTTATACGAAGCCATAGCGGCCAACCAGTTACAGGTGGAATTAAATAGAGAATGCATTCAGTCCACTGTAACTGGTTGGCCGCTATGGCTTCGTATAAAATGAGCGCTGCTATCCAGAGATTGTCAGTTTGGTGTAAGGGTAAGCATTCCTGACTAGCAATTGGGAGGTATTGGGTTCGATTCCCGGGCTGGCAACTAATTTTTGGATAGTAGTTCTCATCGAATTTCCATCTAGCTGTTAACCCTGTTGTCAATGTCTGCAGTAGCAGAAGTCTTCGGGGTGATTTACAGCATTTATCTAGGATTTTCGTTAAATAATAATTACATATTATAAGTATTTTTTGCTATAATGTAGATCATTTTGAGTGTAAGCCACCACCTGATTCAATTCATTCAAGCTTCCACTGAGCCAATGGCTGTCAATCTACTGAATTAATCTACTGAAGATTGAAGAATTTCTCTATTGCACTTATTGTAATAATATAAACGAAATGAATAATTTGTATTCGTACATCAAAACACAATAAATATAAAGAAAATTAAAATCCCTTTTAAAAAAAATCTCAGTACCCTTTTTTTGAAATATTTTATCACAACATGTTTCGGACATTTATGCCATTTTCAAGTGATATGAAGTAAATAAATAAATACTACTGCAAGATTCTTATTTTGATCATATGCTAGTGTATTCATATGTTTATATGAACTAGGACTGTAAATTTTGGCTTTAAATTCGCATGATTCTATCAAAAATGGGGTTATTGGTGTCTAATTGGATTAAGTTTACAAAATTTACAGTCCTAGTTCATAAAAACATATGAATACACTAACATATGATCAAAATAAGAATCTTCCAGTAGTATTTATTTATTTACTTCATATCACTTGAAAATGGCATCAATGTCCGAAACATGTTGTGATAAAATATTTCAAAGAAAGGGTACTGAGATTTTTATTTTCTTTATATTTTATATTACAAGTAGCCCTATACAGAAAAGAGATCAAAACACAAACATGACTTCCAGCAACTACAATATAATGCAAACATCAATAAATCATAGATCATTTATGATAAACTCCACCCACAATCGTAAGGGCGTGAATAATCGGCGTGTGTTTTTTACGGGACTCGAATCCCGCACCTTATGTCTCCTGGGTGCTTTTTAAGTCACACTCCTCTGAGCGTGAAACAGGCGTTTAACGGGAGCAAGTCATAGATACGATGGTCAGATAAGATACCGCAAAGCCATGCGTAACTAATATGAATTGCTCTGGTTGCAGCAGTACATTATGCAATAGGGAACATTCTCTTTGTTCTCGGGGGTGGATCAAGTCCCCTAGCTGCGTTTTCTTCCAAGCATACGGTACTTTGTAAATCGACGAAATGATATGTGTGTATGACTGAGGGATTTGGTTTTTTCCAAGACTTGTTCCCCTTTTCAGTTCCCCTGCTATCAATCTCAGAGCGATCAGATTCGGCATGATACCAACCTACCAACAAACCATATGATACTGTTCATGAATGAATGTATGAATGAAAAAAGTGTTTATTCTCAACATGTTACAAACATTTGAAATGCTAACTTCACAATAATTTGAAAAAATAGTACTCCTCACCTAGAACTAGTCTGTGTGTAAGGAGGGTCGTGTACAATACAGCATAAATCAATTTGCGTAGCACTTAACACTTGAGAAAAATGTCTGTATAAAAATTTTAACTACTTAAAAAATAATCGGCTATAATCACACTATGGAGTTATATCATAGCCACCTCTAATACAAGGCCGCGACCTACGATGTTGCAACGTCGCAGTGTAGGCTTACAATCTAATACATGATTGGTGAAAAAGATTTTAAAAAATACCAGCTGATCTTTTTCACCAATCATGTATTAGATTGTAGGCCTACACTGCGACGTTGCAATATCGTAGGCCGCGGTCTTGTATTAGAGGTGGCTATGGTTATATACATCAAGTTATACATTATTAGTTAATAAATAAATATCTATGTACAGAAACTATTTTGACTCGATAGAATTCTCAATGTCTTAGACCAAAAGTCTTATGCACAAAAGCCGGTTAAATTTTAATCGGGATAAATTTCTCAAGAGGCCATCAGAGAAGGCTTTTTCGAAAAATACACTTCTCCGATTGGTTCTTGTGGAATTAATCACGATTAATTTTAACCGGCTATTGTGGAATCGGGCTACAATGTCTTGAAACTTTTGTATTTGAATGTTGTTTGAACATTTACTGATTGCGAATGTTTGAATATCTTTCTTGAGATGTACCGTATTTCAAATTCAAATTTCGATACTAAATTATGTGAACATTAATTAAATCACATCATATCTCAGTGTTACCATAGAGGAACAATAGCGTAAGTAGATATCCCATGGTATAGGGCGTTTATGTCGCAACTTTTACTGTTATCTCAAGCCGATTACAGTTGATTATTGTCAATTTTTACTGTTTTGTTGGGGTAAGAATGTATGAACGGCACAATTTGAGAGACTACCAGCGTCACACAGCTGCATGGGAAAGAATTACGTGAACTATCGGCTTCAGATAACATCTACATGCTATCGTTTCTCTATGGTATTACTGTACTCTTCCAATGAGAATGACAATGGATTAATTCAACGAAAATTGCCTCTAGAGTTAATGGCACTAAATGGGAAACATGAATCAATAATATCTTATAAATCTACCTATGGTGAGGTCCACGTTATAATGGTAGTGGAGAAAGATAGCAGAACAACGTTGCCGATCCCCTGCTGTGTTCTCAATGCCTTCTATAAACGGTAGCTGATACAGGTTTATTGATGTAATATTAACTGTTCATTCTCATTTAAAATAATCAATTATATTTTATCAAGCAAGAAAATAGATTTTTCAATAATTTCATAATGAATTTTCATAATTAAGATGAAATATTTTGTTAATCAATTTTTTAATTCTAGATTTTTAAAAGACGATCTGGCAACAGAGCAAAGCGAGGAGATATAGAGCTATCTGTTTTGTTGAATTATAGACAAGGATAGCAATACAATTGCTAATCAAACACTACCATTATAACGTGGACCTCACGAATGGTGAAACCATCGACTAATAGATGCTCTTACAAGTTGTTTCAATAAAATATTATTTAGTGTGAGAAGCAGGGTACAGAGTGCTTCTTAGGGCAGTATGCATAATCTAAGTTTAACACTAATCTAAACAGCTGATAGATCAAATCAGTTCCTAGTAGCATCCATTATGTGTTACATTTCGAGATCAAATCACCAGCTTCTCAGATTGGCCAACCAGTATGATGAATAAACTGGAAAATATTTTCGTAATAAACTCATACTATATAGTTTATAGTATATAGTGCAGCCTATATAATTATATATCAATATATACAGTGTTACATGACTTAGGAAAAGGTAAGCTAAATTCTTTTACTAAATTCAAATAACTTGGTTAAAAGCTGTTATAGTGAATAGTGGATATCCCATGTATGTTTATTATAAGTTTTGTTTTCATAAGTAGTGAATAATTATTTTTCGTGATTTATAATTTGATTCAATTGATATTATTGTTCTACTTGAGTAGTTATCTAATTTATTTTCTTAATTTTATTATTCTAGTTCCTGGTATAATTTGATTTGATTGATATTATTGTTCTACTTGAGTAGTTATCTAATTTAATTTTCTTAATTTTATTATTCTAGTTCCTGGTATAATTTGATTTGATTGATATTATTGTTCTACTTGAGTAGTTATCTAATTTATTTTCTTAAATTTTATTATTCTAGTTCCTAGTATAATTTGATGTAATTGATATTATTGTTCTACTTGAGTAGTTATCTAATTTATTTTCTCAAATTTTATTATTCTAGTTCCTTATATAATTTGATTTAATTGATATTATTGTTCTACTTGAGTAGTTAT
Source organism: Nilaparvata lugens (assembly GCF_014356525.2). NCBI lineage: Eukaryota > Metazoa > Arthropoda > Insecta > Hemiptera > Delphacidae > Nilaparvata > Nilaparvata lugens. The sequence goes on from NC_052518.1 coordinate 8,889,838, forward strand.
CTAATTTATTTTCTAAAATTTTATTATTCTAGTTCCTAGTATAATTTGATTTAATTGATATCATTGTTCTACTTGAGTAGTTATCTAATTTATTTTCTTAAATTTTATTATTCTAGTTCCTAGATAACTTTACCTCCCTTACCACCCTCCATCCTTTACATCCTCTTCTTACTTCCCAACTTCCCTTTGCATAGAAACAATTTTTTTTCTCCCTCTTATCAAATTTGATAATTTTATTTTTTGTAATCTAGTCTACTATTCTATGATTTATTATGTATACTTATACAGAGTGATTCTTAATTATGGTAAAATAATTTAATACGTGATAGAAGAGGTAAAAATAAGAAAAAAAGTTTTTATGAACATATATCCATAAACGCTTCATTAGCGAGCTATACAGGGTGAAAGATTTTGCCCGGAATTCAGTTCCTCTGGTGAAATACACCGATGCTGAATTGTTTGGCGACTAGTTCTTGGAAAACTTATGCTGGATTTTTATGGAAAAATATCTGAAAAATTGAATAAAACTAGTCTGGATGCTGTAGTGAGAGTAGTTTTTGAGAAAGAAGTTGAAATATGCAAAAAATCTAAGTTGAAAAACACAGACTTCTACGTTTGATGCCTAATAACTTTCTTTAATGATCAGTGAACAAATAATTTTTCGCAATAAAATTTGTAGAGAATTTCATTCTGAGATGAATCATGTAAGCTGTGTTAACCAAATTTAAATAAAAGTTGAATAAAATGTATTATTATGTAGTATGTTACACCACAAAAATTTGCTGTTTTCAAGTCGCCAAACAATTCAGCATCGGTGTATTTCACCAGAGGAACTGAATTCCGGGCGAAATCTTTCACTCTGTATAGCTCGCTAATGAAGCGTTTATGGATATATGTTTATAAGAACTTTTTTTCTTATTTTTACCTCTACTATCACGTATTAAATTATTTTACCATAATTAAGAATCACCCTGTATAAGCACCTACTGAAAAACCTTCGGGTTTAGTGGGACCTCCAATGTAGGCCTAAATATTTTGTTCAATAAAACTTTATTAATTGATTGATATTTATTGCTAAAATAGTAAGCAAAATGTTATACAGCATTCTCTGTAGGATAGTGATTGTGTACGTTATTCACCTACATAATGTATCTATTCTTGATTAATTCCTTATCGTACAGTATATTTTATAGTGTTATATATATATATATATATATATATATATATATATATTATATATATATATATATATATATATATATAATATATATATATATATGCATATGCATTCATAGGCCAAAATTATAACTATCTGGATTGCCCTGAAAAGGACTTTGGCCTATGTAGCCGGGAGACATTACTGGAATGTGTCCGGCTAGCAAAAAAATGAGCTTCAAATTGATTTCAAAATCCACTCAATATCTATAGTGTTATATAAGCTCCAGAATCGAATATGAGGCTGTATCTATCAACAAGTGATCCATATTGTCACTGATCGTTAAGTCTGAGAAAGATGTATTTCTATCAAATAATTTGTTAATATGGGTGGCGCAGTGATGTGAATAGTAATTGCGATGAAGCACCAGCATTGTTATTATCAGCAAGCGCCGCCGTCTCTGTTTAATAGACCACTGGTAGACCACGAACGGGAGTTCTCCGTCACGCCTGCCTTCTAATCATTTCAATGTCACGTGCAATTTTGCCCACAATTTGCTTCACTGTCGTTTGCGGTGGGTGGAAAGATGTGCGGACCACCCTCGGCATGAGTTTACAAGGGGTGACACACCCCACCACGCTACAACACCCTAGGCGGTCGATCGGTATAGATTTTAGCAAAGCCTTTGACAAAAGTACTAGGGTCCCGGTTGACAAATAAACACTCCAAACAGGCTCAGTGTCTTCAAGCCGAGTACAATAGTACAATACTCATCTCTAACAAAGGCCCGCTAACAAGGAAAGTGCGTGGACAGCTTCTATATAAGAATTTAATGAGGGGTTCTTCCAGGCTCATACCCGGTCCTTTTGTTTTTCATGTACTGCAAACTATTTTTTAATACGGCCTCGTTGCAATCTTACTCATTGTTTTTTCATCCCCATCTTTGGAAAACGCAGCATATTGAAGGGGATAGAACTTGTTGTCTTGGAACAAGATCATCTCTCTCAACTGAAGTGCATGATTTCAATGAGATGCACAGCACAGGTTGTTAGATATGATCGATTACTTATTTAGTGCTGTTTGTTGAGCTCAGTAGAAGGTCATTAAGACTCGTCCAGACGGTGTAACTTAAAGCAAGAGAGAGAGAGAGAGAGAGAGAGAGAGAGAGAGAGAGAGAGAGAGAGAGAGAGAGAGAGAGAGATTTATATATTGTATAGTCATACTCTAATCTAAAAACTTTGCCACACTCGTGTTGACATCTGAATCATCCAACATGAGTGTAGGCTCGTGTCAAACTACTCCATCTACACAAGTATTATTGAATGTAATAAAGTATACTGCCTATTTATAATAAAATAACGTATTATTACTATGATTATTTATCAATACGATCGAAAATCATTATCATATGAAAGTTCAATCATTCGGGTTTATATTATACGTGTAGGCTCGTGTCAAGCTACTCTATCTATGTATTATCATAGAGCAACAATAGCGTAAGTAGATATCCCATTTTATAGGGCATTTATGTCGCAACTTTTACTGTTATCTCAAGCCGATAGTTCATGTAATTCTTTGCCGTCAAGTTGTGTGACACTCTGAGTCTCTCATATTGTGCTGTTCATATACTCTCACCCCAACAAATCAGTAAAATTCGACAATAATCAATAGTAATCGGCTTGAGATAACAGTAAACGTTGTGACATAAACGCCCTATACCATGGGATATCTACTTACGCTATTGTTTCTCTATGGTATTATTGAGTGTAGCAAAATATGCTTCCTATTTGTAAAAAAATAACGTATTGTTACTATGAATATTTATCAACATGATACAAAACTCATTATCATATGAAAGCCCTATCATTCGGTCTTATAATTATCATTCGTTGTCTTCAGGTTTGATTTCTTTGGATTAGATGGGAATTGGAGTTATAAGCTGATGAAACGTACCTTCTTCATAGACTAATAATGTAATGGTACCTTACATACTGCCTATATTACATTACATTACATTATTATTGGGATGATACACTCTTCTCTATGGTTTCTTCCTGTTCTGTTTTTTGTTTTTTCTTGATATTTATTGAAAAGAAGTAGCAGAAGAAAGAACTGCATGACTGTAAAGTGCATCATATTCTATAATTAAATTGGGATTCATATAATTGAGAAATTGAAATTACATCATTGTTAGCTGTTTGAATTGGTAGTTTTTGTAGCTGACTTGGAATTATTAGGTAGTCGAAAAGCTGAATCGATTTAATTATTCTAGTCATTTATAGCAGTGGATGTGCGTTATAGGAGCAATTTTTTTAAATTAAAAATCAAATGGTCAATAAAAATTGAATGATTGATTTATTAAAATAAATTCTATTGATTCAGCTTGTAAACGATATATTAAGCTACAAAAGCTACCAAGTCAAACAACTAAAAGATTTAATTACTATTTTTCTAATTAGATCAGGTAGTAAAGGATTGTAACAGAGATGAATAAATAAATGATACGCACCATGTACTCATATCATTTTAATGCTAGATATACATATTCTTGAGGAATATTTGTTAACAGAATCACAACTTTAAGATTTCTTTTACATGCCCAGTTTTACCTTAGTTTTTTATTATTTTTTACTCCTATTGTAGAAGAGAAAAGACTGATCTACTTTGAGTTCTGTGGTTTTGGATGGGAACAGTGATATATTTACTAAACAAGTAAATAAGAACAAACTGAATTTATAGCAGTTGCTCTTCATAAAATTTACTTCTTTGATGCTGATTGAATAGGATTGAATTTCTCAATCATCTGGTATTGATTTTTTTATACATGCCCAGTACTGTGTTACCTTATTTTTGTTTTATTTGTTACTTCTATTGAAGAGAAATTGATTGATTACTTAGATTTATGTGGTCTTCGATGGAAACAGTAAATTATTCACTAAGCAAGTCAAGAACAATAAGAATTTAGAGCAGTTCTGCTCTTCATGTAATTGACACTTCTAATGCTGATTGAATATGGAGGAATTTTTTATTTATATAGTATTAGTGTATTTCTTTTTGGACGGTAATGTTTGTATTTCTTACGGTATTTTCTCCATCCTCCAAACAAAGCCGAAGATGCACCACTGACTCCACCATACCCGGCACCTACAAAACCTCCAGTCATAGCACCCATCAGACCCACCCATGTTCCTATAATACCGTTCTTTCTGAGTGTCTTATAACTTGCCACATTTCTTAGACCATTGTACAAACCAGATCGATACATACCATCGCTATTATAGTTCATCCCTAAACTGTTCAAACCACCATAGAACCCTGAAGCACCACTCAGCATACAACTCAAAGTAGCTGCTGTCAGAATACTGGCTGCTGCTCCTGCAAGGATTAAACTAGCTGAAGAGCCACCTGTCAACACGATGGTCATCAAGTTTTTAGGAGTTAGCAGACTTCGCACACCTCCCATGTACCCTGTGTACCCAGCCTTTATAGTCCCAAAAATAGTTCTGTCTAATAGATATTTTATCACTTTCAAAGGAAACCTCAACATAAATTTTGCCACTTTCAAAGGCAACTTCAACATCATAAATTTTGCCACTTTCAAAGGAATCCCCAACAACATAAATTTTGCCACTTTCAAAGGCAACTTCAACATCATAAATTTTGCCACTTTCAAAGGAAACATCAACAACCCTCGTGTTGTTCTAGATAGTTCATTATCGTCCAAAGATTGTTCAAATTCAACATTGTCCCAAAAATTGGGCTCCAGCATTTTTGTATTTGATGAACGTTTCATCATCATTCCATATCGCATGCCATTCATCATTGCATTCAAATATGAATTGTAATAAGATCCCATATTGTATGGCCCCATATAATATTGGTATGGATTCATCCCATAATAAGATTGAGAACTACTCATGTGGTTTCTGTGCATCATCATTTGATACAGGTTCATCAAGAATGGTAATCTACTGTATAAACCCAAATGACTTAGTGGATATCCCAACATACCAAATGTTCCACTCATTGCACCCAAGTGGCTCATATGTCTCCTATATATCCACATTCTATAGTAATTAATCATATTTCTCATGGTCAAGAAACTAGCCATTGATCCATAGGGTGAGAATGGACTTATTGGATATCCCAACATACTCATAGCATGACTGATAATACCATTATGAGCCATATTATGATAGTTCATTCCATTTCCCAAAAATGGTAATCCACTGTATAATCCTAAATGACTTATTGGATATCCCAACATACTCATAGCATGACTGATAATACCATTATGAACCATATTATGATAGTTCATTCCATTTCCCAAAAATGGTAATCCACTGTATAATCCTAAATGACTTATTGGATATCCCAACATACTCATAGCATGACTGATAATACCATTATGAACCATATTATGATAGTTCATTCCATTTCCCAAAAATGGTAATCCACTGTATAATCCTAAATGACTTATTGGATATCCCAACATACTCATAGCATGACTGATAAAACCATTATGAACCATATTATGATAGTTCATTCCATTTCCCAAAAATGGTAATCCACTGTATAATCCCAAATGACTTAGTGGATATCCCAACATACCAACTGTTCCACTCATTGCACCCAAGTGGCTCATATGTCTTCTATATCTCCACATTCTATAGTAATTTATCATATTTCTCATGGTCAAGAAACTAGCCATTGATCCATAGGGTGAGAATGGACTTATTGGATATCCCATCATACTCATAAGATAGCCCATTGTACCATGGGTACCACTAACTAATCCATAGTTATGCATCAATTTCTGGTAATTCATCATTTGATAATAGTTATGCATCAATTTCTGGTACTTCATCATTTGATAATAGTTATGCATCAATTTCTGGTACTTCATCATTTGATAATAGTTATGCCTCATATACTCCTGTCTAAAAATGCTTTCGAATAATCTATTCATTATATATCTCCTAAACATTCTCATTTGATAATATTGCAAAACATTATTCATGAACGGTAAGTTACTCATTGGTCCCATAGGTGACATAAGACCCATGTGATAACCCATCATATTCATTACTGTCTGTAATAAAGCAGTTGTCATGTATTTTCTATACTGCATCATATTGTTGTTATACATTTGACTCCCAAAAGCACTACCCAAACCTCCATATTGATTTGAATATATTCCATTCGTCTGTGTTTGCTGATAACTCATCATATTGTTCATGAATGGAGTGTTAGTCATTGGTCCAAAGGGGCCAGTTGGGTATCCCATCATACCAACAGTATTACCAAGTAAACTATTCCCATTAGTTTGATAACCCATCATACTAAGAGTATCACCTAGCATGCCAAGAGTACCACCCAAAATACCATATTTAGCAATGTTTTTCCTGTATATATTTGTTTGATAATTACTCATGTACTTCCGGTATTTCTTTATTTGATAGTTGCTTGTATATTTCCTGTATTTCATAATTTTTCTGTATGTCTTTCTTTGGTAATAGTTCATCATATTATTAATGAATAAAGAGGTAGGTGATACTGGTGACATAGGATTCAGGAACATCAACCCTGCCATCAATGGAGAGTTTAAGAATGGCAGATTGCTAATAAGAGGCGATGCTAAAATGTTATGTATTATTGGAATATTGTTTATGGGTACATTTGGATAACCTAGCATGCCAAGAATACCCCTATTATTGTAAGATTGTCTTGCATAGTAGAACATTCGTTCATAGTGGTCTAAAGTTTGTAGGATAGTTATATAGTTTCTATATAATTTCATTCTTTGATGATGAACATAACTAGATACATAAGGTGAATTCATAATTGATTGGGTTACATAATAAGGATTGATTGGATGGTTCATAAAGTTCAGTGAGTTTCCTGTTAGTTGATTATTTATCAAATACCTATAATATTTCTGAATTTGTTGTTGCCTTATGATTCTTTCAATCATTTGTGAACTACTCAAATATCCCATGAATGGTATACTAGCTGGGTTTATCGGATAATTCAATATATTATTTATAGGTGATAGTAGTGTTGAGATGGGATAATTGGGACCGATTGGATAACCCATTACACTTATACCATTGCTGTATACTCCTGTTTTCTTTATATACTTTCTATAGCTCTTCACTTGATAACGATTGATCAATCTAGTTAACTGTGATGGTGTTACAAGGGCTGCTGGATATTCTAATAAACCAGGGAAACCATGAGACATGTATTGATTCATCATGGACTTTCTATGCTGATTCATTTGATGGTAAGTCGTCATGAGTGGAAGCCCGGTGGACTGTTGTAGACTTGCTATCATATGCTCAGGATTACCCATAAGTGATGACAGTCCTCCATTTGCCATCATCCAAGGCTTGTATTGGTTCATGAGTGCATAGTAGTATTGGGTTGTGAGAATCTTCTGTAGTGTCTGAGTTGTGGAGGTCTGGTGCCCATTTCGATACATGAAGTAGTTGTTGAAGTATTTGCCCGTGTAGCCGTTTTGCATGTAGCTATTTTACAAATATTTTTACAATGCAAACATTATAAAGAAACAGTATCATGATGGAAAAAAAAGAAAAGAACTTCAGTAGCTTAACAGCTGTGACAGTCACTTGATTTTGGTAACTAAAATAAAAAAAAGTCTTTTTGCGATTTCACACAACCAGAATTAGAGCAATAGTAAAAAACAAAAAAGAAATAATAATCAACCTGAAAATAAACAAATAAAATATAATTTCCAGAAGTACCTAAACATCTATACAATAAATATATAACATAAAAAGAATGAATAAATTAATAAACCTCTGTCACCAGTCAAATTTTTAACAATTGAGTCTAAAACCAGCCAAATTGAGCATCAGTAAAGTAACAGATAAAGGCAAAAGTTAAATTTAGTACAAAATTGTTCAAAATACTATAAGGAAATACTGAGGGAGAAATACTATTAATTCAATAAAACCGATTCACGCGGGAAAAAAATGAAGAAAGTCTAAGTAAAAATCAAAAACAGTGACAAACAGTGACAGAATGGTGTAGTGCGATAAGAGTTAAGGGAATAGTTGTCAATATTTAAAAGAGTAAAGTGATGATAGTATCAAAGAATCAGGAGAATGTGAAGTTGGATATAACATGGTAAAATACTGGAAAGAGTGAACAACTATGAATATCTTGGGACATTAATCTCTGCAGATGGGAGAGTTGATGAAGAGAAAAACAATAGAGTAAGGGGGTAAAAGAAAGGGGACAGCCCCCGAAAACAATCGATGAACAGGTAGAAGTTCTAGTGACCATACAGTAGTCGCCTATTATTATTGAATTTCGACATTTTCGTGGTCTATTATTAGGATTTCACTCCGAGGAATAAATTTGTGGACCATTCTGATTACTTAAAGGCATTTTCAGCTGTAAACCAGTGGTAGCCTACAGTGATTGGATAAACACACACACATTACTATCGTTTATACGTACAAATTCAGTCAAACTAAGAATGTATTATTCTTTTTTTATAGATTACGTCCTAATACGTCCTATAATGTTCAGTGTACATGATGAGACTAAATAGATGAGCACGAAGACACGCCGTACGCTTTCCATAAGCTGATGCTATAATTGTCATATTTACATATATTCGATTATATGATTATTATATTCATACAAATAAAATATAATGCGTGTATGTAACTCAAGTCAGTCTGTATACAGCTTGTGAGCAGGTTGAGTTTCATCAAATTAACCATTGGGAATAACTCAATAACAAGTACTTGATCACTGATCTTGATTCAATAATAAATTTTAGAAAATACAAGTAACAGATGTAAGGTGAAAAGTAATAGATGAGTCCCTACCAGCTGAAACTGCCTTCAAGAAAGCAAACGAGGCCACTCCGGCCACTAATGAGGGTAATGAAGCGGATTCAGATGACAATAGAGTGTTATAGTCGAGAGTTGGAGGATGAACCTTTTTGGATCAATAGCCCAGTGTACAGGTAGAGCGGCCCCGTCTCCTTTCTTTAACCCGAGTAAGGAAAACCAACCTAGTGTATTACCAGCTTAGCATAACCATCCTGGGAAAACGAGAAATAAGTCAGCGAACTAAAATAAAAATATATGAGTCAATATTCAAGCTAGTCCTACTCTATGGAACAGAATTTCTCACAATGATAGAAAAGCACAAGAGGAGAATTACCTCCTCAGAAATGAGATACCTAAAGAGGGTGGTTGGAGAAACCAAAAGAGACAGAGTGAGAAATAGTGTGATCAGAGGAGATTGAAACAGGAGGAACTGATTACCACTGTTCAACGAAAAACCCTTGGATGGTAAGTCCATGTAGCTCGGATGAGTGATGAACGAAAGGCAAGGCCGGTTATGGAGGCAAGACCGGAAGGAAAACAAGACAGGGGACGACCACAACTGGAATGGAATCAGTATGCAGAGAGTATAGCTGCTGGAAGAGGTAAGACAATGAATGAAGTAAATGGCACAGGATCGTATAAAGTTTAAAAATCTGGTGTGGCGCACTCACACAACTTTCCTTGCCGTTATGAAAATTGATCACCTGACGCTAGTGTAAACGCGCATCTCAAGTCAAAGAACTGAGCCAGCTGGTGACAGGTCAATAACGCTGGATACACACGAGATCTGCTATCTCTCCATAGTGAATGATTTAATAGAATCAACAGTTTGCAATTGAATAATTACATTTTCTCATATTTCAAGCTTATTTTCAATTTTAGGTGAAAATGTTTCTGGACATTAATTGAAGAGATTTCCATGCTCTATCTTTTCCACTCGAAATTTTTAGTTTAAATTATATCTGAGACCTGATAATTGGAAATCTAAAATCAAACTTTGCATAGATGGTGCGGAGATCCTGAAATTTTTACAGATATGGGACTTGTGGCAGTTGATAGAGCTTATTAATGACTATTTTAGGTATAAATTTGATCAAAATCGTTGGAGCCATTTTCGAGAAAATCGCTAAAAACCCTGTTTTTGACAGCAATTTCGCCATTTTAGCCGCCATCTTAAATCGCATTTGATCGAAATTGTTCGTGTCGGATCCTTATAGTGTAAGGACCTTAACTTCCAAATTTCAAGTCATTCCGTTAATTGGGAGATGAGATATCGTGTACACAGACGCACATACACTCATACACACACACACACACACACACACACACACACACACACACACACCACACACACACACACACACACACACACACACACACACCACACACACACACACACACACACACACACACACCACACACACACTTTTCCTGAAACTGACCCAGTTGATAATTGGGTTGAGAATCCCTTCTGCTGTTAAGATATACGTAGGTGAGATTCGCGGGCTCACGGAAAACTCGATTTTGGCAGACTTTTGGGCAACAGCACGAAAGAACTATAAAGAGCTTGGAGAAAAGGCATTGAGGTTAATCCTTCCCTTTAAAATGACCGTTGTGAACAACCATTTTCATCAATGTGTTTTACTAAAAACAAGTTTAGAAATCGACTCGACATGTGGTCAGATTTTAAAGTGAATGTGTCAAGTATGGAGCCTGATATTTCAGGAATCATGAACTTGAAGAAAAAATTCAACTCAACTCATTGAACAAATAGTGATAATTATTAGGAACAGTGGACCTAGTCTTCATTTCCGCAACTTTATTTGAGCTGAGGTACCGTACAAGGATCGTATTCTTCATATCAAAACCAAGTAATAATAACACGAAAATTATTATGATGAATGCACGCAAAAATTATAAATCTCAAGTATTTTAAATATTATTCTAACATATCGTAATTTAAATAATGATAATCAGTGATTAAAAAACTACCTACATTTTTCTTGAAATGTCAACTTCTTCTCGTTATCGAATTGAGTTATGAACTATGAATTTTCAAGAGAGTAAAATACACTCTGCTATTTCATCAGATTAGCTGCTATTAACTATTAAGAGTGTGGTGGGGGGCTGGCGGTAGATGAAAATATTTTTTCGCCACACTTGGATGTAATGAGCTGGTTTACGTGCGTCATATGGAGGCCGAAAGTGATTGTTTTCCGACCAGGCCGGTAAAACTTTACGGCCCTAGGCTGTAAAATGACCTTGAATAACAGCTGATCGTGTCCGATCCCGATCTCACAAAAGTCATAGAGAGATAATCTCATAACGACTGTAATAATCTATATAATTATGTATCGTGAATCGCGGTATTATGTCTATAATATATTTTATAAATTACTGTTTAATAATTTAATATTTATTGTGTTTTTGATATCAAACAATGAATACAATGGCTGCATTGTCCATTGTCAGAAAGGTACGTATCGCAAGTATTTAAAAGTGAAGAATCGAATTTGAAATCAAAGTACAAAATTGTATCAATATTTAAAAGTGAGGTAGAGTAATAATTGTTTCTTTTTTATTATCGAATTCCACTTCTTAATGCAATACAATCAACTATAATAACAAGAAAATACAGCAGAGATCTGAAGTTTAAGGTAAGCCTACTGGTGAAACTCAGCCTTGACTAAAAAATTCCTAGTAATTTTTCCGTAATTCATTATTAAAACTTTTAGATAATTTTTCTTTAATATTGAACCATATAGAGAAAACATTAGGCCCACTCAAGATTGAATCTTCGAATGTTTTCTCTATGATTTCAGAGCAATATTTTGTTGTGAAAATGCCGGCAAACCGGCTTCAAATTAATATGCTGCTATACACTATATTATAGTAGCCTACATACGTTACCTGACTTAATTCAGAGTGAAAATTTTATTGTGAAACAGATAATAATATTAATTTTAATAATATAAGTCATGAGCCAAAGTCTGTTGTACCTTTGACTATAGAAAGAACCTTCTTGTATAGAAAGAACAACCTTCTTTCTATAGTCAAAGGTTGTACGCTTTTTAGGAGTAAAGTAAACTTTTTTAGAAGTCTAGTTTACAGTATTACGTGTATGCTAAGAGTTATCAGTCAGGCCTCTTCCTTCAACAATACCCAATAGCCGAGAGCGTTAAGGCGTAACACAACTGAACTCAGCTCAGTGAGTTACAAACACGATCTAGGTTCGAATCTCGGTCAATGACATTTTTTTTTGTCGATGAATTTCGACTTTTATTAGCTATTTTTTATATTAGTTACCATAATTTAAATTTCAATCAATTTTTTAGATATATTTTGAGACAAAACTGTGAAATATGCAATTATATTAATTTTTTCATCACATTATTTCAAAATAGTAATGAAAATTCTATTCATCCATCTATCCATGAGATATTGCACCGGGCGCAAAGCGCGAGCTATAAAAATTCAAACAATTATTCGAAATATTAATAGTATAAAAATATGGTCACTATTGTAAATTATTAATTAGTAACATTGAAATTATTGACAGTAAAAGTTGTCATAACCAAGATTCAAACTATCAAAATAGGCTGTTTGAATTTTATTAATTTTTCAATTTCTTATAAATATTGGGAAGTTTTTTTTTTGGGTGTGGCGAAAAATAGCGTTCGCAACACGGGCAAAAATGTTTTTCCGGCTCTCGAACGCTTCAAGTTCTCGACTTCGTCTCGAACTTGAAAACCGCGATCTCGCGCCGGAAAACGTACATTTTCGACCCTAGGTGCGAAATATACTATTTCCTACAGTTACGTTGAAAAGTGGCCATTGCTGCACTGATTACAGAACGCAAAGAATCACTTTTCCGCTCTAGTGCGGGAAAAATTTTTCTGCACTCCAGATTTGCAACATGGCAACGAAAAATACTTAGTAGGTTAGATGGAGCAACAGTGCAGCAAAATCAAAATGAAGTTGGTAACAGTGACTGGGCTGCTATAGTGAGCAGAGGTGCAACGAAGCACAACGCGCTAATTATTACTATTATATATTATAACGAGGAGAGCAACAGCACAGGGCCACCACAGCACACACCACACAGCCGCCTCGCCATTCAAACACTACTAAGTTATTTGATGGATTTCAGGCAATTTTACCCATAATTACCCACTTTTCATATTCAATGGTAACTGTAGGAAAAACTTAATGTGAAATACGTGCGCAAAGCTCCTCTGCTGCACTCAAGAAACCATTCCGCCCTCGCCTACGGCTCGGGCGTAAACGTTTCTTTCGGTGCAGCAAACTGTCACTTTGCGCACTAGTTGCACAAATAACTATTGCAGCTGTGCATTTAAGAAGTAGTGGGGATCCGCATAAATATAATAAATGGATGAGGGGGTCCTTGGGAAAATTTTTTAGGGAGCCCGTGCACTAGCCTATATCATGAAGAAAATATCATAACATAACATGTTATGTTTTCTGTACAAAAAAATATCTTTTAATATAAGAGATATCTCCATTATGAAACATCATACTCTATGCTAAAGATAGTCTATGTTATCTTTTCTCTGTGCCTATATATTGAGTGTTAGATGCTTTAAATCAAATTGACAGTTCATAAGCAATCACCGTTGTTTAAGTTCAGTATATCTTTTCAATAATTAATGCACAATCATGCTTTCTTGTGTTTCATTGATCTCTTTTGTTTGTTATTCATTTCAATTTGATCAATATTATCACTTGATTCAAATGGTCAAGTCTACCAGCATTGTAAGATTTATAATAAACTTTTTGAACTGATTATATATTTCCGATAGTGAATTACTGTTGTTAGATTTTTCAAGAAGAGAACACAATGCATAAGATGCCGAAAATTTGACGCGTGAACGTCTTCAACGCTATAGATGGTTCACTGACGAGAAAAATGTTGGAATTTCAGCAGTGTGAGGGCAGCCGACCTTTTCATTATTACTAAACTATCTTTACCTTACCTCCCTTTTATCAGCTGATGACAGTTCAAACTTCTATATATTAGCTTTGACCCACTATGTACCCACTATCGATTACGTTCCACTCTTGAACAAAGCTACGAAAAGAAAAAGCTGTAGCTAAGTGATAATAGATATGAGAAATAGTGAAGAAAAGCCTAATATCAAACCCAGTTTCAAAAATATCATTACAAAGTTGAATTATGAAGTCTACATCCATCGATACCTCACAATAAAATTCAAATTTATTAGAAATATCTTTCAGTCTTCCTAATCAATAATATATTGTTTATAACTTGCCTGGGAATGTGTACTCTTATGACAAATCCGTTCTCGACTTGTGACTTATGACAGTGTACGGTCATATCATCAATGTACGGTGAACATATAGATTGATATAGATCTTAATCATTCATTATCTTTCCCTAAAAGTAATATACTCTTACTGGTTATGGAATAACCTAATCATCACTCTTTATTCTTAAAGCGTATTCATCATCATCCAACCCTATCTCAAGGTTTACGTGGCAGAGAGGACCTTTAGTCCTAACTCAGCCTCTCAATAGTCGATCAACCAATCTGAATGAATTAAACAAATAACTTACTTCATCATTCCTGGTGACATGTGGGGAACCACATTGTCCATTACTTGGTAATATCGATGCCTGTTATACTTTTTTCTGTAGTAGCGCTGCTGCATGAGTCTGTGAGTGTATGTAAGCATTGGCATCATCATAAGAGGCGCCATCACACTCCCTGTCAGTACAGCCGGGATCAGAATTTTCGGTCTTCCAGGATTCATGGCGTAAGACATGACTGAGCCCATTCTATCGGACGCCATCAGATTTCTGAACATTTGATAATGCAGCATCTGGGTTATGAGTCTCTGCTGCATTCTCCGAGCTAAATATTGCATATAATAGCTGCAAACAAAAAGCCAAGCCATATTTTATAAACAAAACATTGTCTGTTAAGTTATATATGAGAATATTGATGAATAATATTAATTTAACCGAACAAACACTAGGCCTAATACAGAAATATGCGTGTTCGAATACCCCTTGTATGCAACAATATAAAAGGCTTTGTTCAAAGAATTTGAATATATTTATGCAGCCGAAAAAACATCAATGGATGGACATAACACTCCTCTCATATTAAAATGACTCTGAATATTTGTTTAGGAATATAATAGAGAGAAGATCTGTATCTATACTATTCAGATAAACTGAGTTTTACTACTTTATAACATGAATTAGACATATTCATTAGAATAAACAAAGGAAACCCGATACAGAATATTCTTTAAACTATCATTTCTGTCGCATGAGGATTAGTTATTTGTGCAACTAGTGTGCAAAGTGACAGTTTGCTGCACCGAAAGAAACGTTTACGCACGAGCCGTAGACGAGGGCGGAATTGCTTCTTGAGTGCAGCAGAGGAACTTTGTGCACGTATTTCACATAAAATTTTTCCTACAGTTACCAATGAATATGAGAAGTGGTTGATTATGGGTAAAATGATGGCTGAAATCCATCAAATGTTTGTCTATATAATTTTGTTATTGATAACAACTTTAATTTATTTTAAACTTGATAATCCAATTGAAAATTAATAATCGATAATTTATTCAAATTGAAAATTAAATTAATCCAATTAATTTGAAAATTTGAATATTTTTGAGTGAATCTTAATTTTTGAATAATTTTTCAACCACCAATTTATGAATGAAAAAAATATTATTTAAAATAATGAATAATTGATAATTCAAAATGTATAATTTAATGGGTTCTCATTTTTAATTATTTAAAAATCAGAAAAAATATAGATAGAACAAATTCGCATTCAAAATACACGCCAACAATGTCAACAGCTGATTGGGATGGCTGCAAGATAATACGTAAAGTATTAAGAGTACGCAAAGTAATACTTTGCGCACTAGAGCGGAAAAGTGATTCTTTGCGTTCTGTAATCAGTGCAGGAATGGTCACTTTTCAAGGTAACTGTAGGAAATAGATATTTTGCCGGCGCTTCAATCTCGCCGAATTTGTTCGAATGGGCGAACGCGAGAGTGTGGATGGCTATTATGCCACCGCTGGCCTTCACTCTGCTCGGCTCGCCTATCCTCCGTTTTTTGTTGATTGGAGACGTTAACCATTTGGTGAATCCGTCGGCGACTCTCTTGACGAGAGTGTAGCGGACGGGTAAGAATCTAATAACCTTGGTGAATACCTTAGTCTTCATTCTAGTGAGAATATACAGTATATGGAATGTGGTATAATATTTGCCATAGAAGAGCAAAGTATCCAGGAAGAGATCATAATAATCCTGTTGAGAATGAAAGAATGAAAGAGTTCATGAGTTTAGCAAAGAGAGAACGTTCAATAAATAATATTATGGATGAATCGATTTTCAAAATATTATAAAAATCAAATCCTAAGGCTCACTATAATCAGTTGAGGAAATCCATTGGAATTGCAAGAGAATTGTGGCACTATGGGGTATGAAACTGCGGTGCTAATTTTGAATATGGTATTTGTAAGCAGAATTGATTTGATCATTGTCATTGAAAATATTCCAGAAATTATCAAGCAGTGATAACACTAGAAACGGGAATACAAAACTTCACCTTGTGAAGTGGAGAGAGGTTCAAATTCAACTATGCTTAATTTAGTATGACTAGAGATTTTCAAATGATCTTTAAGACTAGAGATTGACTGACTGCAACTTTTCCTTTTCAACTTTTCTTATTATCAAACATTGTGTATCTAATTCGTAGGCTCTTCCTATGATCAATGTTATACCATTCCTATTAATGGTATACATTTTCAATTACAATAGAAAGGGAAGAACTTTCCAAAATTGTGATATCTAATAGATTATAGACAATTCTCAAAAGTAGGCACATCTATTTTTCAATTAATTCTCAATTTATCAATTCTCAAAATCATCCTCAATTTTTATCGAGCTAAATTTGTCATTATGATTTCAAACACACAAAGTTGATAAGTTAACCACTGCTTACCTTTTAGAAGAGGCCGTTGTTAGAGTGTTTGAAACCCCAACATTTATTCCTCCATTAGAGACCCCATTTGACAGTATTCCAACTCCACCTTGGGACAATAAATCTCCTCCAGTCATTGTTGTACCTCCAGTTATCACATCTCCTCCAGTCACTGCTGTACCAGTAATCAGATCTCCTCCCATCATTGCTGGATCTCCAGTCATAACATTTCCTCCAGTCATCATTGTTGTTCCACCGGACATCATTTCTCCTCCTGTCATTGTTGTTGTTCCACCAGACATCATTTCTCCTCCAGTCATTGTTGTTCCACCAGACATCATTTCTCCTCCTGTCATTGTTGTTCCACCGGACATCATTTCTCCTCCTGTCATTGTTGTTGTTCCACCAGACATCATTTCCCCTCCTGTTATTGTTGTTGTTCCACCAGACATCATTTCTCCTCCAGTCATTGTTGTTCCACCAGACACCATTTCTCCTCCTGTCATCATTGTTGCTCCACCGGCCATCATATCTCCCCCAGTCATTGTTGTTCCACTGGCCATCATTTCCCCTCCAGTCATTGTTGTTGTTCCACCAGACATCATTCCTCCTCCAGTCATTGTTGTTCCACCAGACACCATTTCTCCTCCAGTCATTGTTGCTCCACCGGCCATCATTTCTCCTCCTGTCATTGTTGTTCCACCAGACATCATTTCTCCTCCAGTCATCATTGCTGTTCCACCAGACATCATTTCTCCTCCTGTAATTGTTGTTGCTCCACCGGCCATCATTTCTCCTCCTGTCATTGTTGTTCCACCAGACATCATTTCTCCTCCAGTCATCATTGTTGTTCCACCAGACATCATTTCTCCTCCAGTCATTGTTGCTCCACCAGACATCATTTCTCCTCCTGTAATTGTTGTTGTTCCACTGGAGATCATTTCTCCTCCTGTCATTGTTGTACCACCAGACATCATTTCTCCTCCTGTCATTGCTGTTCCACCAGACATCATTTCTCCTCCAGTCATTGTTGCTCCACCAGACATCATTTCTCCTCCTGTTATTGTTGTTGCTCCACCGGCCATCATTTCTCCTCCAGTCATCATTGTTGCTCCACCAGACATCATTTCTCCTCCAGTCATTGTTGTTCCACTGGCCATCATTTCCCCTCCTGTCATTGTTGTTGTTCCACCAGACACCATTTCCCCTCCTGTCATTGTTGTTGTTCCACCAGACATCATTTCTCCTCCTGTCATTGTTGTTCCACCGGACATCATTTCTCCCCCAGTCATTGTTGTTCCACCAGACATCATGTGTCCTCCATCCATCATATGTTCCATTCCATCATGTTCCATCCCTTCATGTTCAGTCACTTGATGATGATGAACCACTACATGATGATCAACTATTTGACCACCATCCATCATATCATGATGATCAAAGACAGGGGGAGTTGTAATAAAATGCCCCCCATTCATCATTTCATGATGATCAATCATTCCTCCATTGGCCATCATATCAGCCCCGTTCATCATGGCCGCATGTGATGCCATACCTCCACCAGCACTCATTCCTGAATTCAACGATGATGATGATGATTTGGATGAAGAACTAGAACTGGAGCTAGAGCTTGAATATGTTGTTTTTTTATAGATGTTGTTTGAGTTCTCATGGACGAGCCTTTTGACATGCTGCTTCCTGACATTGCCATGCCCCCTGGAGGTCCCATCATAGGTGGTCCTGGGGACATGGGAGGCCCCATCATTGGGGGTCCTAGCATGGGTGGCCCCATCATGGGGGGTCCGGGGGGCATGGGTTCTCCATGAGAGTGGTTGGAAGCAGCTAGGAGGAGAGCGATCACCACCACCCAGGTAGCAGATCGAGGCATCTTCTGCAAAAAAACATCAATTGAACGTTTTTGAAATTCACAAAATGCCTCAGAATATAACAAAAACTCAAACATTCATGATTAAATCCCGAAGCACATTTTTTAAAACTGATTCCTTGAAGGAATCTAATGAGAAAGGTGTTCATCATATAGTTTTCATGCTGACATCAGCCTTGAAGAAGGCTGATTTTTTAGGAAATAAAAATCAGCTCCTAGTCCCTTGTCTTTTAAACACAAAATATCAGTTCCAAGGCTAGCCTGAAAATGATAATATTCAGTTCTTCTTACAGAGCCACTCACAATTCCATTCTTGGCTGCTTTAACCAGTTTACAACACTGTTTGTGGATCTCTGAGATCTACCTCAGATGAATGGATTGGACACTCAGCAGTTATGTGGCTATGTGTTTGACCACACAAATCTGACTGCTGCAGGGTCCATCTATTTTGCCCTTAGGTGCGTCGACCTTTTCCCACAAGGATCCGATTGAAAGCACTCTACTCTTTCCTCTGGAGATCAAATCCTTGTACCCTTTCAGTAGGATTACTTCAACTAGGAAGTTATTTGTGGGTGCATCTTGTACGTGGGTGGGGTATGAGTTTTAAATATTAGATTATAGTTCTTTATTGTAACTTACAATATATTCTGGCTACACACCAATTTACAATATTTGACAGTATAGCCGATCATTCAAAGTATGAAAAGTTATTAACCAATTGAAATTGGATACAATTCGAATATCATATAATAATATTGTAATGTGACTATATAGATCGGTGGTTTTTAAACAAATGATTAAGGACTCTCTGAAAAGAATAAATATTCTATCACAACATACGACCCGAGTTCTAGTGGACAGTGGTCAATATGTTAGAACTGTGTTGAACGCTATCCAGATTGTCTGTAGATTATTATATAGACAAATTGAACAATTCTTCCTTCTAAATCAAAATATTGTGATCCAAAAAAGTACTACGTTTATTTTAGCTACCCATTGCAAAATCCATTGGACGGAGGTTTGTTTGCCTTGCAAAGGCTGGCCACTATAACCTTCGTTTTTATAGGGTGATCTTTGAGCCATGAAACCCCCCTTTTGTAGACTAGTAGTTCTGCGAACAGTAGACCTCGCTCATGAATACAACTTTAACAACTTTAAAATTGATGAGAAGGGCCATTATGAAAGTACAGAATATTGTGAAGACTGCAATGTCATCTATTATTTTTCCAGTGACAATGCTTCCAGGGACACTAGACTTATAAATGTCTTTCGAGAAAGCTTCACATCGTTCCCATATTAACAATATTAACCTATATAACAACTTCTTTAATAATTAATTATAAGATATTGGTCAACTGACGGAAAAATGGAATATGCAGAAGGCAATTTAGACGATGAATCGTCTCACAGACGATAGTAAGACAGAAAATGATTCTAAATAAGATGGGTTTGTTGGTGTCAATGACAGGACGTTGCTAATGATGGTTTTAATGGAAAACGGTTTTAATGTTATGGCTTGTTATGCTATGCAGAATGTTAAATGCTCACAACTCGGTTTCCGATCGTATGAGATCGTAAAAGAAAAAACAAAAGCTAATAGTTTTCCAGAAACTAATCATATATGAACAAGGGAAATTTCGTGTTGAAAAGGGGAAAAATGTGCAGTCAAGTGAGAAGAGAAGGTTTCTACAATTAATAAATACAGCACATTTTAGAGCGGCACAGGTTCTATTATAAAAAATTACTGGTTTTTTACTTTTATTTATTTTGGGTAAGATTCACTCTTAACGTATTGTAATTACAATGATCTTTCATTTTAAAAAGAATAAAATTTCTGTATCTTGCAAGATAACGGCGCTAGATACGAAGAAGTAACTTTCTGAAGGAGGTTAGTCTGTGGTATTTCAAATTACAAAAAATCCGGAGGTCTTATCAAAAATCGTTACACATACGTTTCTGCGCCTTGTTTCAAAGAACTTGTATACCAAATTTTATCAAAATCGGACAATAACTGCGACTGTAACTGCGGTACAAACAAACAAACAGACAAAAGCCGATCGAGTCTGAACTAAGACCTCATCTTCGCTTCGGTCAAAAATAACATCAATATGACTTGTTATCCAGCAAGAGTACCTCTATTAAGACGAAGTTTTTCATGAGTACTTTCGTTGTATCTTCCACTGAATTGTAAATTCCTCAATCATCATCCAAGTTGAATAGAGGATGAATGGTAAGTTGATAAATATAAAAGAAGAAGATGGGAGGTAAGTTTATAGAAAGAGGAAAAGAGAAAGGCCAAAGGTGCTTTGTGAGGGAAACACCTTGAATTAATTGACGATTTCTCCACCAGCATCCAGGGAAGCAGAGCGAATCCCATTGGAAAAGCTCCTCCACTGTTTTTACGTTTCTCATTTTCTTTCAGGCTTCGTCTCCCCAACGAAAACAATCTCTTAACGAGGGCGGAAAACAAAATTACTTCCACGCAGCTCAGGAGAAAAAGAAGCTTTCCGAGGAAAGAAACTGGAACTATCGAGCAAGGGGGGATTCTAATTAGATTTTTCCTCAGTCTTACAAGCGACGAAATGATACTGAGGGGAATTGCGAGTAATTTATCAACTTTCCACAGACTTCTAGAATTTATTTTTTAGGGGAATGCTCATCCATTGCCATTGAAAGTACTTGAGTCAAGGTGTAGTCAACAAAGACTGATATGTTTACAAATAAAAGTATAAGAGATTCCAACAATTAGGATGAGAATATTGTATGAATTATGCAATGTATTGTAAATGGTGGAACTGTAGGAACCTTAGAAACAAATGGGAGATTGTCAGGTGTCGATAAGCAGTGTGTTACAATTCCTTTTTGCTTGCATTTATTCCAAATCGGATAATACCAGAGACAAATAATCTAGGTATCTCTACTCTATGATATTATCCACGGTATTTAGATGGAACTGTAGGGGTCACGAAAAGTGTGCGCAGTGGCCAGCCAGCTATATTGCGTCATCGCCACCAACCGAGGTTTTTTCCAACACCTATTGGCAATTTATGAAACTTATTTGTTAAAAGCAGATGATTGGATATAAAATGACGTCAGCTACACCGGAAATTTAGCACAATCATGCGCGTGACACCTACCGTCTTCTTCTATATACCGTGATATTATCTATATCCATTACTATTATTGTATCTATTATTTCATCGAGGCATTAATCAGGATATCGACATTTTTTCAACTGTCGAGTCTGTGAGTGTTTGGTGATGAAGAATGCTCACAAACAATATTTAAAGCTGTCAAATACTAACAACAACCAAGATAGTATCAAATCATAATAATAATAATATCGTGTGACCTGGCTGGCTCAGGTCTGGTGTCAGAGTTTTCAGGTCGCAACATCAATTTCAGGGCCTCTGACATGACCTGACGACTGCTTTTTAGGCAACCAGGACCGACGGCTTAACGTGTCTATCCGAAACACGGATAAAATCATATCATATCGAATAAATATTTTTTGCTCTAAGATTTAAACCTATTAAGAAAAATGTGTTACGTCAGTTATGAATTTCTTATTGGTTTTTACTATCAATGTTAATTCAATATTACAGTGAATTACCTGTATTATTACCTATATATATTCTGTATTGCTACCTGTATTACATACAATTTATTTCGTTATTCAGTTGATTAGTTATTATTTATTCAAGTTAATTAGATTGAACTGCCACTTTACTTTCGAAGAACTCTACTATCTTCATTATTTAATTACAAATCGAACTGAACAATTTGAGACACTTTGAACTTTTGAGACACATTTATATTCAAACTTTTTAACTGAGTAAATGACAGCATTTTATTGGTATGTGATTTATCCCGGATCTACAACTTCAAAACGCAACTCATTTCTATGTTCGAACAGAACGATTATTTCTATTCAAGCTTTATAAATCAGTAAATAACTTTATTTACATGTACAAATGATCCCTCCCGAATCCAAAAGACACAACTAACCTCAATGATAGATATTTAATTCCTAAAATGTGATTTCACTCGAATCTAGGAAACTCAACTAAATTAAATGATAAATTTCGGATTTGATTTGGGTAAATGCATCTGTGGCGAATCATCTGATATTTGCCACCTGTGATTAACAACCTGTTTTCAACTGGCACTAGTTTGTTTATTAATTGTATCAGTTTATTTAATATTTTCTCAGTTCAATTCTGTCATCACAGCATTGAAACATCTAATCATCCATCCAGTTTTATTCAATCAATTTTATCATAGGAAATCGACAAACTAAATTTCCTATACATCTACAATGGTTGCCACGTACCTGTAAGGGGGCCTCCTTTGGCTAGGTAGCTTTTCTGCGAGCACACTTTCAAAGAAAACCACTGTCCTCAGCACGATAGTCACAATAATCACTTCACAATTTGTCATTCGATGTATTATTACGATAATCAGCCAATGTTTTCGCCCAATGTCCTCATTATTTAGTTACAACGTGGCGAAATTAACTTGCAAAAAACTGTCCCTCAACGAAAATCGACTCGTTCGCTCAGTTTGTACACCTGTATTACATTTTTTCAATGGTAGCAAGTTTATTGTTAATCTTTTTCTGTATGATTCTTTCTCGAACTAGCTCCCAGTTCTACCAACCTTCCTGCCTGCTCACATATTGCCAAATAAGTTTTATAATATGTTCGTGCGCAATTTAAAAAAATTAGCCGTTGAACACACTACAGGCCTTTTGTTCGCTAGCATATTCGATTTGAACAATGGGTGCACGACTATTAAAGAATTTGAGAATGACTTGGTGAAAGATTTTCTGTGTGTTTTGAGAGCCGGAATAACACAGCAATTTATTTTCTATGTTGGGATGTGTCATTCCATTGAAAACTCTTCTAATATGTACCCTGTTTCAACAAACAATAAACATTTTTCGTAACAGTGATGTTTAAAGATATTCAACTACTCAATTCACGTTGGGTAACAGAAAGAGCTGGTAAACAAAAGTGTCCCTGAATTCAATCCTCAGATTGGCTTCTGATTTTGTCTCAGATAATTTATAGATCAGAGTCTTGTCAGTCATACTTTCTCTTTGAATCTGGAAGATCTGTTCAAATTAACAACAATATTTTGCTAATTAATTGTATATTCCACAACACCTCTAGTAATTCTGCAAGTGAATTCATTCCACATTTTCTATTGTCAATCTATCGGAACTTGAGTGTACCAAATTTGTCTAAAAACATTGATAAATCCAACTACATACTTTTCTCCTTCCTGTTCTAACATTTATAAATTTTTAATTTCAATCTTGTACTTTTCATAGCTCGAGGATCTATTCCCTTCTCTTCTATTGTCACATTGGCTCCCTTATGATGATAATCTCTCTAGATGCGGTTTAGAAAAGGTCCACAGTCACGGTCGTATTGTATCGCTCAATTTAGTGAAATCACACTAGACTGTAATTAGATTATCATTAAGATATCAATATGATACAATACAATGTTAAATCAATATTAATATTAATACGATATCTATACTCTAGATTGTATTATAGTGAGTCCCTTTAGCTGGAGAACTCGCTCTAAATGATGCTGATATTTTGTAAGCTGCTCTATTGAAATGTCCCTTTTGAATTTATTTACAGTATTACATAAATAACTCAGGTTTTTCCTTCCTGAATTGAACCGACTTAATATTGTCAAACCCGCTAATTTATTTAAACAATTTGAGTTACTAGTTTCGATTATTACACCATTACCATTTCGAGTAAACTAAGAGCTTAAACATTGAACAACAGAATATATACAGCGGAATGTTAAGTTTATTTATTTATTTTACTTATTTACAATGCAAATGACACTAATGTAATAAAATTGAAAGATTAAATAATAAGGTAATAAATTTGGATGAAGCCTCACGATTGGTGATTAGCTGTTGACCAATGAATGTTGAGCTCTATTGTCATTGGTCGAGACATCCTATTGAATCTTCTCGTGATAACTGATTCCATCTATAGCACGTATACTATCTTCTCTCGCCTTTATTTTTTTATTGCGGATGATGTCCACATGAGCTTTTCGCTTGTGCGTGGGTGATGGGAAGTGCGAGGGTAAATAATTATGAAATAATAAAACGTCCATGCCTATTCGATGGGATTCAGTCGTCATTGAAGTGAAATAATTCTATCCTCATGATAATGCTCAACAGGTTTTGATGATTTCAACGAAAATTCAGATTCATATCAGATGGTTGATAACATTCTACAGAGTGACACAGAATAACGGGAACTTTTAAAAACTTTTAAATTAGTGGGAAGGAAAAAATGATTTTATTCAAACTTATGTAAAGTTCAAGACTTGCCATTTGAGAATTATTAATAACATCTATCACTTTTTGACAATCACTTCTTTAAGATGGCTTCCTCCTGCATGAATACATTTTTACTTTCCTTGCCCTATTACCATAGGTAAGGAAAGTATTGCTTTCCGAAAAAAATTAAGGTACCCCAATTTCCAAATTTCTATACGTTTCAAGGTCCCCTGAGTCCAAAAAAGTGGTTTTTGGGTATTGGTCTTTATGTGTGTGTATGAGTGTATGTGTGTCTGTGTACACATCTCATATCACGATATCACGATTTGGAACTTAAGGTACTTACAATATAAGGATCCGACACGAACAATTTCGATCAAATGCAATTCAAGATAGCGGCTAAAATGGCGAAAATGTTGTTAAAAACATGGTTTTTCGCGATTTTCTCGAAAACGGCTCCAATGATTTTGATTAAATTTATACCTCAAATAGTAAATGATAAGCTCTATCAACTGCCACAAGTCCTATATCTGTAAAAATTCCAGAAGCTCCGCCCCATCTATGCAAAGTTTGAGTTTAGATTCTCAATTATCAGGCTTCAGATATAATTTATACAAAAAATTCAAGTAGAAAAGATTGAGCATAAAAGTTTCTACAATTAATGTTCAGTTACATTTCCTCCTAAAATTGAAAATGAGCTTGAAATTCGAGAAAATGTGATTATTCAATTGCAAACTTTTGACAACTGTTGATTCTATTAAATCATTCACTATGAAGAGATAGCAGACCTCGTGTGTCTCCAGCGTTATAGTCCTGTCACCAGCTGGCTCAGATCTTAGAATAGTAGACTTGAGATGCGCGTGTACACTAGCGTCAGATGATCAATTTTCATAACGGCAAGGAATGTTGTGTGAGTGCGCCACACCAGATTTTTGAATTCTGTGTTGACGATTCCTCATTGATCGCTGCAACATCTGCGTTTCCTGGCCCCATGATCTCTCCACCTGCGATTTTCTGTTTTTGGAGCTATCAAACGTTTTCACAACTTGACCAATAACTGTGGTTGAATAATAACAAACAATTCAAAATGAAATTAACAATATCCCAGCAATGTTGCAGCAATAGTTCAGGAATCTCAACATAGATTTCAAGAGTGTATTTGTGCAGGGGGAAACCATCTTGAAGAAGTAATTGTCAAAATGTGATAGATGTTATTAATAATTCTCAAATGGCAAGTCTTGAGCTTTACATCAGTTTGAATAAAATAATTTTTGCCCTCCCCACTAATGTATTATGGCGTTTTTAAAAGTTCCCGTTATTCTGTGTCACCATGTATTTTTAGCAGCTGAAACCTTTGGTACATTTTATCATTTGATTAGAATTCTTCAAATCATGAGTCATCTTGAAGAAATACAGTACAATTTACATTCACTTCAGAGGTATCCGATTAATTAGAAGATTGACGTGGAAATTTGAAATTAACGTCTCTGCTGAATTTATTAGTGTCAGTTTTTAACTCAGTGTCAAGATCAAGGATACAGAAACATGGAACCAACTCGATTCTAAATGCTTGACAGCTCATGAAAGTGTCATTGTTAACTCAATTCAACATCATAGATCAACATGTCACTAGACGGCTAAAAGCAGAGTTCATGCATGTAGAAGTTGGTAAATGCAGAGTTTCCATTTGAATTTGAATGTTTTTAGTTCGAAATTTGAATCATGGAGCTATGGGTACTTCTTTTGGTAAGATACATCAATATTTTAATTCAATTACATTCTTCTATTCCTAAGAATAATTCTATAATGATAAACAAATTTCAGTTTTTGATATTGTATTGCTCATTTCAAAGATTCATGATTTCATTATTAGCTTCATGGTGTGATGATATAATGAAAATTATTGTAATTCTTCATCATTCGAGCTAATCTTGAAACAATATATTGCCTTATTTTATTTCAGATGAAAATAAATGAGATTGGAGAACAAATTTTAAGATCAGGCATCATTCGATTAATGTAGTGCGCAGAAATGCTTATTTTCATTCATGAATAATATTGTAGCGTTGTGTATATGATCTAGCTTTGTTAATTTACAACTAAACCAGAAAATAATTGTTCAGTATTCACTTTATAAACTATAAAGTGCAGTAATATCTCATTTTCATTCATTTATTCGTTTTTCTCAGTATTATGGGGATGTAATCAGTTTATTGTAATAACTTGAACGTATATCTTTTTCTTTTTTGTCCCATGAATTATTAATTATTATACATACTAATTGATCAAATTCCATGCATATCTTCGTTCCAACATCCAATATTGATAACAATGATCGAAGCAAATTAATATCATGTGAGTGGTTGAAGTTATATGAGAATAATTTTTGAAAAATTGGAAAGTTAACATGCAACAACGATCTTTGATTAATATCTTTATTTTTTATGATAGTAAGTTTCCGTTTCTTTGAGCTATCCATTGGATACTATCCAGTAAACTGTCATGGACTTTTAAATAAAAGAACGTCTTACTTTTGTTGGAAGAAACTTGGTTGATTTTTGAAATTCAATTCTATTAAATTTCAGAATTTGATTAGAAAATCCTCCAATATATTTTAGTCCGGGCGCAAATGTCATGAATAAGATGAAAGATGTCTCAATTTCTTTCTTCGGTCTAGCATAATAAGGATCGTGATGATGATAGGTCGAAATCACAGGCAAACACCTCGGAAACAAGATGGCCGCCAAAATTTTCAGGGTTAGTCTTATAATGCAGTAGACAAACACTAGCATTATTGGCACAGTGTTGTAGAATATTTCCAAAGCTTCAAAATGACATCTGGTTGGAGGCTGTAAGTCCATACATCACGGCTGGTGCGTCATCGCAAAAAGAGTAAAAAGTACTGTTTGCAGCGGAAAACACTCTTTTTCCACCAAATGCCAATCCCAACAATCAGAAAACCGTGTAACTCATGACTTCTTGAAGGTACAGACTTGGGAATGGTTGCAATCTCTTTATTATGATGTGTAGAAAGAGATTATCCATTATGGCAATCTCAAAAATGTTTGTCATCATGAAAGAAACAAGATGGCGGCTAAAATATGTCGATTTTCAAGAAATTGTCTGTAATTCTAATAATGTCGAGGTTATCGTGTAGGCTGCATGCTTTTAGATATTCAATAATTGATCATTCTTCTCAGTCTAAGAGGGGAGGAAACTCATGCTGAATAATGGTAAAAATATTCATGAAGTTTCAAATTTTTCCTCAGATCGTACCCTTGATTACTGAAGAGTGGGGAAATCAGATGATGGTCACTGATGCGATGCCCTTTGAACTTATCAGGGCTGGTTCGGAAATATTGAAACAGATTTCAAACGGGAATGAATATAATATTGTCATTTCAAACGAATCAGGTAGTGAGTTCTTTTATCTTTCATATTCTTTATTGATTAATACAATAAGTACATCGTCAAAATGATAGGGAGAGAAAAAATAAGGTAACCTTGTGCTATTCCTCTCCCAAATTCAGATAAGGTTACACATAGTCCGAAACAGGTTGTACATAGTCTTGGAGTGGTTCACGTCACAATAGTTTCATATACCTCAAGTTTCTTGTAAAACTTTTTTATCTAGTCTATAGTTGAGTAGGTAAATCTTATAGATAGAAATCATCTATAGGTAAATTTTCTAGGTGACATACATTTATTTGATGTCATTATCTATAGATGTCAGTATTCAGTATTTACTTTTAATACACTTATTTATAGATGTCAGTATTTGATGTCAAATAGAATATACTTATTAAATTCCTGATAAATGTTAAATTAAAGTTTTAACTCTGAAATGACGACTTGCAGATGAATATATTGTGGAGAATATATACTAAGAATTTACTTAGTGAATATCATCCAGCAAATGCTGCTACCTATTGGGAGAGTACAGTATCAAATATATTGCAAATTTTAGGCAAAGAAGTGAGTAGACGAAGTTTGAAATGCTGCCCAACAAGTGCTGCTGTCTACTAGCAGAATTCTGAGTTAGATTACAAACTGTTGAGCAATTGAAAAAGAACAGGTGAAAATTTCTTGGGAGTTAGTCTCCTAACTCAGTTGTCATTAATAAACTAGTAGTTCTGTGAACAGTAGACCTCACGCAGTTTTCTCATCCACAAGTATCTGATGTCACCTGTTCTAGTTGATTCAGTTGAATCAATTCACATTTGAATCATAATTTACTCTTAAAAACTGTTATTTGTTTTCTCCAAGATCAAAAACTGAGTTCACGTTCGAATTTGTATCCCATATGATGATTTATCCAGTTTCGTGATAATCTTTCAATCTGATAAAAATATTTCTCAACTATTTTAAAATTAATTTTTTCAATCAAGAATATTATAATTTGTTCAGTATTATCATAGAGAAACAATAGCTTGAGTAGATATCCCATGGTATAGGGCGTTTATGTCGCAACTTTTACTGTTATCCCAAGCCGATAGTCCATGTAGCTCTTTCCCGTGAATCTTTAAGACGCTGGTAGTCTCTCTTATTGTGCCGTTCATACACCCTCACCCCAACAAAACAGTAAAAATCTACAATAGTCGATAGTAATCGGCTTGAGATAACAGTAAAAGTTGCGACATAAACGCCCTATACCATGGGATATCTACTCAAGCTATTGTTTCTCTGTTGTATTATTCAGTTCATTTAATCAATTTTTATTTTATTTTCTATCACCTATTATTATTTTTCAAATGTGAGAATATTGATACTGATGGGCACGCATCTTGAAAAATATTGAAACCCTACCTTATAGAAATAGATACGGCCAGACATCTGTGTAATGCATGCAATGAATAACCCACTTGTCAGCTGATTGATTATGAATAATCTATAGTCTGATTGATCCTATCTTCAAAGTAGATTATATATATATAGTGATATCAGAGTATGGAGGAATTCCTTTTCTTTTCATATTATCCTTAAAGGGAATGTGCAACTTGCGCCCAGCGGTCAGAATGTGTTTGGGCACTCACAGATTAAACGTAACAAAGTGAACGTCCGTGACGTCATCACGAGTGATGCCATTTCGCTCTCACTAGCAGCCGACATTACGTTCCCCGACTGAAGGAGCGAAATTCAAATTCACTACAGTATCCTGAGGAAGCTTCAAGCAAAACACTACTATATTATGACAACATATTAGCCAAGTTAATGAGATACATATTTCTATCCTATAAATTACATTCTAATTGATATTGAAAGATTGGGCTAGAACCATGATTGTACGAACAATAATTCATCAAGATACAGTCATCTTGAATGAATAATCTCTGTCAAATTGGTTCTAGCAGACACATCGTCTCAATCATTCATTCTAATGTTTTTATTTTCCATTTCTGAAATTTGTTTTAATGACAAAGACAATGTGGGTGATAGATAAAGATATATTTTTTGAATACTTAAAACCTTCAAACACTAATAACTTAAAACCTCCGTTACTCAGCGTAGCAAACATATCAACACTGTTCATTATCTCACTCATGGTGACAGCCTGAAAGAGTCAATATGTGCTAATTATCGAAACGTTGATGGGGTGGTGTGGTTTTGACAAACCAGGGGATTCCCGGTCGTCAACCTTTTCAACATACGGTCAGAGCTGGAAATTCGACCTATTCATGATTTCAAAATTCGTCACAAGTTGAGATAAATCAATGGAACACTTTTGGAGTAGAATAGGAAAGGAATGGTCGTTATAAAGAAGATGTATGTCGGAAAGTTTATACACCTTTATCACTTCCAGAGAGAGATTGATTGATTGAGTACTTTATTTATGTAGATTACAATATACTGGCTTATACACTTATATACAATAGCTTACAATACAGCAAAATTATAGATGAATTTACATAATATAGACTAAGAAAATAATTATTGAACTGTATATGATATGAAAAAGCAATTTGTAATATAATAACTATAGATAATAATCATATTGTTATGCATCTACATAAATTGGCGGAGCTTTGGACATATCAATGTCCATTCTTCGGAAAGAATATTAAAAATATCCTCCCCACTAACTCTCTACCAAAATAAGAGAGAGAGAGGGAGAGAAAAAGAGAAAGAGAGAGAGAGAGAGAGAGAGAGGGAGAGAGAGAGAGAGATTGATTGATTGATTATATGCCTTTATTAAGGCGGAGTTAGGACTCCTGGTCCTCTCTACCACACAATCCTAGAGAGAGAGAGAGACAGACAGACAAATAATGTAACTGATAGTGATGACGTCACGACGTAAACAGTGTACGTGTGTATCGGAGCCATGTATCACTCCCATTTGACCGCTGGACGCTAGTTGTGTATGTCCTCCTTAGAATGGAAAATTTCAAAAAAAAACTTATACCCTTCGACGCGCAGTTGAAAAAGGAATACTCCTGCCAAATCTCATCGAATTTTATCAACGCGTTTGGCCGTAATCGCGTTACATACAGACAGACAAAAGCAAATCGAGTTGAAACATAGATCTCACTACGTTCGGCAATTATTTGTTCCTACTTCCTGAAACCATGAAGTTTTAAAACTAGAAAGAGGAGAGGAAGAAGAAGAAGAAGAAGAAGAAGAAGAAGAAGAAGAAGAAGAAGAAGAAGAAGAGGAAGAAGAAGAAGTAGTAGAAGAAGAAGTAGAAGAAGAAGAAGAAGAAGAAGAAGAAGTAGGTGGTGGCGAAGAGGAAGTGAAAGTAAACCTACATTTTAATGAATATATTAATGAAATCATTGAATCGTTTTTCCAAGATATTGTATTGTGATATCAGTTACCATCATCATGATAAACATTTTAATGAAATAGTGAACGTAGCATAGAAATGGCTATTTATACAGCAAATCAAAATAATTGAGCCTAAGTTTCCGGTTCCGAGCTCGGGACTTGGCTAAGTCCTATAGTGTGGTCCACGTTATAATGGCAGTGGATAAAGATAGAAGAATAGCGATGCCGATTCTCTGCATTAATTAATTATATTTCTACACTGTCAAAAATATAATTGACATCGTTATGGACCTAGAAAAGGATAGTACAACCGGATTTGTCGAATGATAGACAAGGATAGCAAAACCAAAGTTGATCAAATACTGTCATTATAACATGGACCTCACTATAGACTTTAAACAGCAGGAGTAACAAAATTGGCTTTCCGAAACGGGGCGTAGTCGTAGTCATTGTCAAAGTCACGTTTGAATTAAATTTCAAAAAACTATAAAATTAAACACAAAATAAAATAAAGAGAAAATGGTGTAAAATTTCAGCTATTTTGAATTATTTGGAAATGTTTAATTTCGTTGAGGAAAAACGTTTCTAATTATAGGAATGAGAAAATAAAAACTGCGACTACTGTTATAAAAACTGCGACTACGCCCCGTTTTGGAAAGCTAATTTTATGACTCCAGCTGTTTAAAGTCTAGAACTTAGCTAAATCCCGAGCTCAGAAACCGGAAACCGGAGACCGAATGTGACTTCCACGGAAATCAAGCTCATATTTTTATCATGAGGAACCGGGTAAAAGTATAATAAAGAAATCATACTTCCTATATGCTTATTCTATGGGAGTATGGATCTCATACATTCGTTTTATCGTTTCTAAAACCTCTAAAAACAAGCCAATTGAATGTAAATCTACTTTAGTACATTACATTTTTGGCTGTGTATGATTAGAGTGTGTGTCGGTGTGAAAATAAGTTCCGTTAAAATAATCTGACGTTTTTTTCTGAATCCCAATTTAAGGGAGAACTTAATAATACTTCATCTTGCATTAATGTTCCAATGTGGATGAAACTATGATATTTTAATAAACAAATTATTACTTGATAACAAATAATAATAATTTTTTTTTTATAATAAATTTGACTTTATTTATGCGTGAAAATATACAAAACAAGTGAAAATTAAGAGTAATAGAAAACTAAGCATGCAGTATTATCATTCTGCTCCACTATCGAAATACAATGAGAAAAAAAACAATACAGCCAATGGCTTACTCTACTAGAGCTACACTGCGAACGAAAAATACATCAAAAAGACTACTCTACTAGAGATACAATAAAATAACAGTGGACAGCAACTCAAGATAGAAATTCACAAGTTACAAAGATTATAGTACATATACACCATGCAGAAATAAGTGATTACTGTATGCAAATGACCTTAAGAGAGAGGTCACGTCCGCATACAGGAATGCGGATTAACAAATAATTAACAAAAGATTTCTGTCAAGAATGAACAAAGTAAAGTCTTAATAATGAATCTTCTATATTTCATAAATTACCAGCAAATAAGAATACTTGTGTACAAATCAGAATTATCAGCAAGCATTTGGTTATTTACTGGGAAATATAAGAGTTTGAAGATTCATTGCATTTTTTATTCTTATTGTATTTTATCAGGTCTACTAACCTTGTATGAGTACAGACAAAGTGTAAGACTTGGTCTTTGAAAACCGGTTGAATCTTGATAGATTCTTCTGATTTTGTAATTATAACTATAACGGAAATTTCGATATTATTAATAATAATTTCTCTGGTCGAGGGTACAGCACGACCAGAGAAGTCTATTCAAAAAGTAGACACGTTTATTACAAGAAACATATAAGCTACGATTGATTACAAAGTATTAATACAATAGATTGATCATTTGCTGATATGAGAAAAATGAGGCCCCCACTAATATTATCAATAGACCGATATTATTATAGTTGTTGATAAAATATGAGAGGACCTACAGCTTTAGGTAGTTCCGAACCACGGGGAATTGATTTTTAACCTTCCGGTAGTCGCGCACTACTCAATCACACGAGCAGTCGCGTGTTGTATTTTGTACAACATCCAATTTTCCAAGTGTTATGTTCTCTGTTTACTGTCAAAACATATTAATTAATTGTATAATTACTTTTTCCATCTTTTTGGATTATTTTACGCCTATGAACATTTTGATGATTACCATTTCATAGCCCAATAAGGTACATCAAGCAAAGCTATCAATTCTGTGTTATTGGTTCGTTTACAGTCCCCGTATTCAGTCTTTCACAGTGCGACTTATGCACTGTCGCGACTAAATGGCACCTAGAGACTGAACCATTGCTCGGTTGATACTGCCACTCAGTGGAGTGATGGAGGGAAAGTTTTGGAATGCATAGGTGACTCATTCACTGACACCACCCCATTCAATAGTTTTGTGCAGCAAAAACACTGACACTGTTGTACTTTTTACAACAGCGCGACTGTCGGAAGGTTAAACTCATAAATAATATTGTGAGGAGTGGACTCTTCAGATGGTCACCCTTACAACGGGAGTCGCAGGTGCATGAATCTCAACTTATCTAAGTGATAGGTTGTCAGTGCATCCACGAATTAAACCATTTCCCTGATGCTCAAGATTTAGTTATAATAACGATAATTTGGAATAATTCTAGATATAAAGTTAGTCATAACTTCAAAAAAAGTTTACAACTTTATTCATTATTGATTCATACAATAAGTATATCATCAAAATGATAGGGAGAGAAAAATAAGGTAACCTTCTGCTATTCCTCTCCCCGGTCGTGTGTTAATGGGAAGGATATTTTATATCCTTCTTAGAGAATCGACAATAATTTGTTGAAACACCGCCGATTTATGAAGTTACATCACATTATTATATTATCGTTATTCTAATTGCATCCAATCTTTATTCTCATTGATTAATTATTTATACTTTGTAAAATTCGTTGAATAACTAGCATTATCGGCATTTAATGTGAATTAGTGCATAAGCAAGTAAATATTGTAACATACATAAATAAAAAAATCTAATCTAATCTAAT
The DNA here is from genome assembly GCF_014356525.2 of Nilaparvata lugens. Lineage (NCBI taxonomy): Eukaryota > Metazoa > Arthropoda > Insecta > Hemiptera > Delphacidae > Nilaparvata > Nilaparvata lugens. The sequence continues at coordinate 8,924,913 of NC_052518.1, forward strand.
CTAAAATTTATATAAGGTTACACATAATCCGAAATAACTAATAAGTATAATAAGTATAATCCTAATAACTAATAACTATAAGTTTCAGTTATAGAAGCGATGAGTGAAAATTCAAATGTTATATCATGCTTCATCTTTATGCGAATTTGCCTTAGATTTTCTAATTTCATCACTTCTTGTTGGATTATTTATGTATTAATTTTTATTCCATTGTTTGATTTGAAGGTGATCGTTCACCAACGCGGAGGGCAGAAAGGAATAACTATGGCCGTGACGAATATAGTAGCAGATCATCACCCAGATCTCAAACAACGATTACTGTCAGATCTAATCGAGAAGGCACTGCCAGAGGATCTCCATCCTATTCGCCATATTACGGATATGAAGAAGAAAGAAGACGCGAAGAGAGAAGAAGACGCGATGAGGAAGAGAGACGTATAGCTGATGAGGATAGAAGGAGAAAGGAGGACGAACGGCAACGAGCGGAAGACGCGGAAAGACGGAGAAAGGAAGAAAGAGAGGAGAAAGAGCGACAAAGAGAAGAGGAAGAAAGAAGGCTGAAGCAGGAAGAGAACCGGAGGAAAGAAGAGAAAAGAAGAAGAGAAGCAGAGGGTAGAAGGTTGGAGGAAGAGAGAAATAGAAAGGCCGAACAGGAGAGAATACGAAGAGAGAATGAAGAGAGAATCAGGTTGGAGGCAAAACGGAAAGAAGAAAGAGATGAACAATTGAGAAAATTGGAAGAGTTGAGTTCTGTAAAACAGGATAACGGGAATAGAAGAAAAGAGCTAATTTACAGTCCGGAATTGGATGATTGGGTAGACGAAGATTATTTTTCATAGATCATATTTTGTCATATTCTTCAATAATTATTCACAAAAAGCAAAAATTTATAGAAAGTAGATCATAGGATAGACAGACCCAAGGATAGTATATATCTAAGGATACTTTATACTATGTATTATTCTTGGATTAGACCTACTTTGGAATCTCAAACACTGTCAAAAAAAAATCAGATTAGATTAGCTCATTAGAGAATTGTAGATTTATAATCATTTTATTAATAGTGAATTATAGATTGTATTTGCATGTAGATCGTACGTTTTAGAGGGTTCCATAAGAAGAAGGAATGATGCAAATATGTTAATTTGATAACTCAACAAATTCCTTTAGCAAAATTCAAATGAGTACACAAATTTGCAAGAATATCTCCAATTATAATGCAAATCAATAATTGATAAGAATTATTGATGGGAAGAATTACTATCTATCCTAAAATTATAAATCCTGTCAATCCATTTCTTTCTATGTAAATGCTTAGCAATAACGACTGCATAACTTTGAGAAATATTCCATATTTTAGGTTTGTTTGGTTGCTAACTTAAATGTTTTCTGCTGTTAATAAACCTAGTACTAAAGTTACTGAATAAAATTGGACTATCCCAGTTATTTGGTCATTTACATTTACTTTCATATGAGATTTATTTTTTCGATTTGAAGAGGATCGTACAGAAATTGTAGAATCTGTTAAATAATATTATAGAGAAAAAGATAAGCTTTATTTTTTATGATATTTTTTATTCATCACAGTCATGCAGATAAGTCATGGAAACGTACAATTGGTGTATTGTACGTATATTTCTATTCACCATTTGCAGCAGATTTGAACTGCTCGAGGCTATAATTCTATTCAATTTCTCAATTCATTGTCATGAAACTTCACAGTCTATTTGGTATAACAACTCGATGTCAATATTTTCATTTACATAACAAAGAGTGGAGAGATATCCAAAAGTTAAACAAAAAACATTACTTGCTTCAGCTTGTAGAAAACATGGATCGAAATTATTTCATGAAACATGATGATATAAAAAGGAGTATTTTGTTGTGAAGTTTTCTGTTCAATGTTGATTGAGCTACACAACAAAATACAGTCATGCTTTTCAATGAATTTCTGCTGGGCAGAGATAGATTACCATAGGTTCTTATGGAAGGGTTCACAGAGAGATTGTAGACTGTAAGAAGGGGATTGTGTGAACACTCCCATGAAAATGAATAGTATACTATTTTTGCCCAGTAGAATAAAAAATCCTTGGGAAGCAGGGTTTAAGGAGTCACACTCTTTCTCTTATTTATCTCTGATTGAAATAAAGTAAGATCAACTCATTTATCCCTGATTGGTAGCTAAGATATTGGTGACAAAAATTTATCAATAAATTATTGAGGAATGTTATAATTTCAATCAATTGTTGAGAATTGTTTGTTGTACATGCTTTTGTAAACACTCTGCTCTCTCGTACCCTTGAATTCAAAATATTGATCCAAAAAGTACAACAGTTTGTCGTAATTGGGGATCGCACTCCAAATTACGTTTAAGCGATTTAATGAATCGAGTTTTATAGTTTTTGCAAATACATACCTCCACCCCACTTCTTGTGTCTTTTGATGTAATTCAATAGATTCTTGAACTAAATGGAGTAGAAACAACCAGTTATTGTAGCGAACCGAGCCAACTTGCAGATAGATTCTAACAAAAGGTGTGACTTATCCGCTGAATACCGACTAGCACAATGGTGAACCCATTGTTTAGTAGCGAGAGATCACTGGCAAAGCATCGAAACGATTGTGTTATAAATTTCATTGTCTCCAAATAATGAATTGGTAAATAAGGGACTACATTTTTACCGAAATATTGTTTTTAAAAATAATATCAGCTGTATTGGAAACATCTTTATACAGTTGAGTAAAAATTATTTCTTTTCTTCAACGCTTATTCATTCGCTTCTATTGTTCTAATGCATCTATATAAGTGTTCTCAATATCATTAAACATTTAGATCGTTGTTAAAACTTTTTTATCAGAAGTGTTGTATCACATGTTGTAGTTTCATTAGTCTCTCCCAACTCGATTTGAATTCCAGTCGACAATATCTTGTTGAAAATCGACTTTGAAGCCTAGTAGTTCCAGTACAACCCTCCAAATTCAAAGAAGATGTACTTTTCCAAAGTGGTGAGTTTTATTTTTATCTCTTTTCACATTGAATTCAAATGTTTCCAATAATAATTTGAAATCACTTAATTTATAATCTTATTTAATATCTCTAGTTCCATTTAGAATCAGTTGAATGTCTTCCAGCTTCTGAAGGATTTATCATGCTCGCATCATAAAAATTGGGTCTATTTCTTTAGATGATTGAATTTCATAATATGTTCATTATTGGAATATTATTAGAAATTGGGATGGATGTCTAAAATGACTTGATAATTCGAGAATGGAACATAGAGTTCAAATCCCCTTTCTAGGATTGTAGAAAATAGAATCATTCATTCATCAATGAATTCATTGATTCATTCAATTCATCCATCAATAAATTCATTCATATTAATTCAATGAATTCATTGATTCATTCATCAATTAATTCATTAATATTAATTTAATTCATTCATTCATGTGGAATAAACTCAAAAGAGAGAGCTAGATGACGTCTACTAGGATCTACATCACATGAAAATCAGATTTTCACAATAAATTATGCATGCATTCTCTTTCTTGTTTCACTTACATTAAATAATAAAATCAAATAAACTATAACCATCAAAAATTGAAATTGAGGAAAAACTTTGGAACATTTCATAAGTTATCACATACCACAATCAAAATTAATAATGAGTTTCCATTTCACAATATACAAATAGGACGTCACTGTTGGACCAAAAACGCTTCAGATGCCAAATTCTATGTTCAAATAAGTTTAATCGAGTGCATTTGATACGTTTTTGGAAATAAGTCTGATTTGAAGAAAGAACTCATCACCTAACAAGTCATTCATACTGTTCTAGAATCACTATAGAATTATTAAAATTCCATCAAATAATTTGAAAGTGAGTTATCAATCACCAATAATTTGACAATAATTGTCATTTTTGCCAAGATATGAGAAAATTTTGGAATTATATAACTGTGTTATACTTATCTATAAAAAAACTAAAGGAAACATGAACTTACCAATCCCCCCAAACATTTTGAATCATTTTCTGTTGTTTTAGGTATGAATAATTTTGTATTCAATACATAGATATCGTGAACACTCTATTGTCGCATATAAAAGTGTAGCCTATAGTACAATGCATGGAATGTATGGTCTACAGTACAGTAATGTAGGCCAACAACATTAGAAGCGATATTAGCACATAGTTTTCCAGGCAACAAACGTTCGTTCAAGTAAAACACCTAACTTTGGATGAACGGTGTGCACTTGTTTTCACGTTCAATGACAAGCACATCACAAGCACATCACAAGCACACCATAAGCACATTTTTTATTATATTGTCTAAGGTTTGAACAATTTCATCCTGTAATAGCTAAGTCATATAGGATAATGCAATTTTTCTCTCTAATAATATTTCTTTCCTTCATTTTCTTCAATCCAATATGCATGAATTTGATTGGAAAACATTTCCGGTTGCTTAGGCTAATTCAACCAATACAATAAGGCTTATTTTTCCAATGGAATGGGAGCTGATGTTAAATTTTTTAAACTAGGTCTAGAGGAACGACGTGTTAAACTGCGTGTAATATCATTGAGGTGACATGACAATTCAGGACACTTTTGACTATCATGAAAATAATTAATGTACCGTCACACTGGGAAGACGAACTATTTCATGAGAACTCTGGAAAAATTATGATAACCAAGAGCTCGATTGAGCAATATCAATCTCTGATAAACTGCTGCCGGAGAGTCTTGGACTCGAATCCCATCAGGAGTCTTGAATATTTGTTCATTTTATCACCATCTCATCTTATCACCAACATCCAAATTTAGAGCTAATAATAAAGTACGATATGTTTCCAACATCGTAAACAATGATTAAAAACCAATCACATGAATGTTTGAAAATTACTGGAATCTACTCTGATAACATTTATCACACAGTGCCGTTTGCACAAGAGCCGGTTGAATTTTAATCGTGATTAATTCCACGAGAACCAATCAGAGAAGCCGTCTTTTCAAAATGGCCTTCTCTGATTGGTTCTCGTGAAATTAATCACGGTTTAAATTTAACCGGGTTTTATGCAACCGGGCCATGGAGTTCCAAGTCATGAGTTCAATTCCATCCATCACAAATAACAAAATAAAAAACTGACTATGTTTGAACCAAATTTTCATGAATTCCAAATTCATTCAAGTATTCTATTGAACAGTTCACAAGATTTACTGTGTACTGTAACTCGACTTTATTACACATTTTTTTTACTGCATCAATATTTCAATCTCCTCTGTTGATGTAATTGATATACATTCCATAATCAGTCCATAATTTAAATGAACAAGTTTTTTTTGTGTAGTTGAGAAGTTGATATTGTGGTAATTATTCATATTGAATGAAAAAGACTAAGAAATTGTCAAAAACCACAGATTTATTGATACTTATAAAGACCGGTTTCGGTTATTACACCATTGTCAATTTCTGGTTTATCAGAGATTGACAATGGTGTAATAACCGAAACCGGTCTTTCTAAGTGTCAATAAATCTGTGGTTTTTGACAATTTCTTAGTCTTTTTCATTCAAAATGAACAAGTGGCTGTCAACCACTGCTGCATCGGAGTCCGATTCGTCTAGCCAGTAGACAACAACAAAACAACTATGTATGAAACCTGGCTGTGTTATGTACATCCAAAATCAAACACTAGTTGCCAATCTCTTATATTATTCGTTCTATTTGAAAAATATGTGCTTTGATTCGATGTGTTGCTCATTGATCGATGTAGGTTGTATTTTAAGTTGAAACTCGATTGGATAGGTGCTATAATCCCAATATCAAACCTTGTGTTAACCCGAACTCAATACATCTAATCAAAACTTCTCTTGGATTTGGAACTTTTAAATTTTCATCTTGAAATTAAAATTTTCAACCGTTCAACTGAGAGCTTCACTTAAAGTTAAGCCACGTTGTCCGCTTTCACACTCAACGATTTCTCGCCGACACGACACGACACGACACTACAAGACAGGAAGTTCTCCAATTGGCTGATATTGTCGATACGTCAAAACAATCAACCAATCAGATAAAACATTATGTCCTGTCGTGTCGTGTTGTGTCGTATCGGTGAGAGATTGTTAAGAGTGGAAACTGCCAATAAAGATGTACTTTTGCAGTCACTATCCACGTGGAAATTACATGAGCTCTTATTAAATTTAACTCCTATTACACTATAGTCCGTACAAAATTACTTCCTACTTGGAGGAATATGCAGCGCAAAGAAATGGAGGGAGATCAGCCAATTACAGTGATTAATAGACTCATAGGCAGAAGCGCAGTGGCCAATTTGTCAGTTTTCTGACTGCTTTCAGACAGGAAACTTCGCATATGTAGCATAAGCACATGAACAGTCACTAGAAGTTGGAGAACGCTGGCCTCTTCAAAACGGCAACATCGCGCCTCTGTATCCCTCCCGCTGTATGCTTTTACTTAAAATAAGAAGTAATTTTGTACAAAGTATAATTTACGGTTACAATATCTGAAGCAAGTTATCTAGGGATCCAGAGCTACATCCAACTGAAAAGTGCAGCTCTAGACAGAAAACGATGTAAATCTGCCTACCAATTGAATGATTGAAGCTGAAGAAGAAGATACTAGCTTTTTAAAGATATGATTAATCACCACTCTATCAATGGGCCATATGAATAAAGTTGAGCATTTGCTTATACTTCTAAAATATGGAGCATTTGCTTCATTTTCTATGAATAAACGTGAGCAAAACCTTTTGCTTATGCTCATCAAAAAAATAGTTTGAGCATTTTGCTCAAAAGTAAAAGCTTTTGCTCAAAATTGTATGAATAAACTAGAGCATTTGCTCAACTTTTGAAGCAAATGCTTCAAAAAAGGTGAGTCTAGTCTAGAGCAGCTTATCACCTTTTGCTCATAGTAAAATGGCTCAACTAATCCGTATGAGGAAGAGGAAACTATACCAGATACGATCACAACCAATAGTTGAGAACTATAAAACTCTTATTAGATTCAACCATGATATATATTATATCACCATTATCCCTACAAAAGAATAAATACAAAAGATAGTCATCACAAAATAGGAGATAGGCATTTAAGAAGATGAGAGTGTGGACGATTATAAGAAGACTATTGATATTATAAGAATATGCTGATGATTATTATAGAGATGACATTTTTTCACGCTATCATTTCAAAATTCTAAACTCAACTAACCTAAAACTTTATTCATAAAATAATAGAAAACAGAGCAGACGACGCAAACACAAGCGGTGCACCCTATTTGCATATTTAGTGCTTCCGTGAGCTATAAAAACAAACTAAGGCTACAAAAGCGAATCAGCTGATGAAAAATCTCTAAAATACGTGAGCATTTGCTCCAAAGTTCAGGAGCATAAGGTAGAGTATAAGGTAAAGCTCATTCATATTATAAAAATGAGCAAATGCTTTTGCTTCTACCTTTTGCTCATGAGCAAAACCTTATGCTCCATGCTCTTGCTCATGAGCATTTGCTCTGGTTTTATTCATATGGACCATTGTTCTATATTTGTATCTTGATTGCATTTTGTTCATTTGTTTTGGAGTTTTTTGATAAATATATAATTTGATTTGATTGATTGAGTTTGCTCTCTTCCAGATTCTGACGCTTGTCGCAGTTCTTGTCTCATTATTCATGGTTTCCGAAGCAAGACCCATGGACTCATACAGCGTGGACCTGCACTCGAAGAATCAGGTGAACAGTAACATGAGACTCCACTACGACACACATAAGTCTCAGGCTCCTACCCTCATCATCCTCCAGAAGAAACCTTCGTCTTCATCATTCCATGACGATGACGAAGACGACAAATAGATGATGATTCATGAATCACCTTCATGTCACTCAGTTTATGAATGATTAATTATTCTACACATCGAAAATTTGCTGACAATAAAACACATTGAAATCCATGAATTGGATTCAAGTCTAGTTTGAACTTATTTTGTAATTTTTTTTCACACTCACACATGCACACGAATACAATAACACCATAGTAAACGATATTCAAATCAGAAGGGTCTAAATCAGAATTCATCAACGAGGTATTGTTGTGTAGGCTTGTAGTTGAAAAATGTCGTTTGCTCCAAAGTATCAATTAAATGATGCTACAAGGAATTGTGAGTTTTATCTTGGAAAATATCTGGCATACCTGTATACCTTTTTAGACAAAAAATGAATGAATAATATGGTTCTAATTCGTAATAAGTTGCACTGGTCGCTGCCCAGGGCGGTGTAGGCGATCTTCAGCTACCTACTATATAATTGTTCAATCCTTCTCCAACCGTTCATTTCCATAATGGTGATTTAATAATGGGTTGAAAATGGAAAGACAATACAGACTGTATGTGTCCCAGGATGCTCTGCAGGTGGAGTATTTTTATCAAGATGATGCACAAATTAATGTTATATCACAGGGGTGGGTGTGATCTGTTCACCGTCTGTAGATTTTTTTTTCATTTATATATACCGTAATAAATATAACTTGGAATACGTTTCAGGAGCAACCCCCGATCTACAAATGAAAAAGGATAATATATTATGAAAACAAAACATATGAATAATAAGGTCATGAAATCTAGTAGGCTATTGTTTTAAGGCTGTGCAAAGGCTAGAAATAAACTTTCTACTCGTGATATTTTTCAAAGTTTTTCGATTTGTAGGTCTATATCATCAAGCTATCAAAATGAAAAAGTTTTCTCAGGAAAACATTTTTTTTCTGATCATTACCTATTGAGATATGAGCGCCTAAAGATTAAATTTTTGGGACAGAACATTTCAAATTCGGTAAGATATAAATACATGAGATTTGGAGGATAGATTCTTCATGGTATTTTTGATCTAGTAAAACAAAAATGTTCTACAAATATCAGTTTTTGAAAAAGTTATTCAATTTACCAAAAATAGCTCAACTAAATGTTATTTTTGGTTATTTTTAGTGAATTGAATAACTATCTTAAAAATTTATATTTTCAGAAAATTGTTGTTTTACTAGATCAACAATACCATGAAGAATCTATTCTCTAAATCTCATGGATTTATCTCTTACCGAATTTGAAATGTTCTGTCCCAAAAATTTAATCTTTAGGTGCTCATATCTCAAAAAGTAATGATCAGAAAAAAAATTTTCCTGCGAAAACTTAATCATTTTGATGGCTTGATGATATACAAATCGAAAAACTTTGAAAAATATCACGAGTAGAAAGTTAATTTTTAGCCTTTGCACAGCCTTAAGTTCAATGGAAACTCAAAGAATGAATTCAACTTGATAAAATTGATAATAAGTAATGGGTCCAGTTGCACAAAAGCCGCTTGAATTTTAATTGTGATAATGATCACGAGAACCAATCAGAGAAGGCTTTTTATAAACGTAGGCTTCTCTGATTGGTTCTTGTGAAATTAATCACGATTTAAAATTTAAACGGCTTTTGTGCAACTGGCACTTCATCTAGTATAATAGTTTTATGATATTATTACAGTGATTGATAATTGTAATATTTTTGATTAATTATCAATTTCTTGATACTTTCTCCAAGACTTGCATTGAAAACGTGATTATGACTACCTATGAGCATATAATTTAATGAAGATGAGATCAGTGATAGAATTTGTGAACTGTCCAATAGAATTTGTGAGCTACTTGTTCCGTGATTGGTTGAGATAGTTGTTCCTGATTGGCTGAAATTTTGTTAGTTCAATACACGAAACGTTGGATACAATATTGAACAAAATGGCAGTTACTGCTTGCATATTTCATTGCTTTCAAGAGCACCTTTGTTTTCAATTCAATTCAATTTATTTGCCATATATACAAGATTTATACAATTACAAATTCACATAATAATTGGGTACATCATACAGAAATTCAGAATATACTCTATTCTGGAAATAATAAAAATAAATTAGATATAACATAACTGAAATCCCACTTGTACTCATTTTACCGGCAGTAATTGCTAGCAGAGACACGTGTCTGATCGCTAGCAATGAGTTCAGTTCAAATCATTGAAAGATTTTTTCTTATTCTTGTTTGATTTTAATGCTTGCATATTTGTAAATTAAAACAGTCAGGAACAATGAAAATCAATCGATTGATAGTTCACCATAATATGATTATTAATTATATTTTCAGGACAGACAACTACTGTACAGCTTGATTGTTTTAGACAAGCATTAGCTTACGAATGTTAATGTAATCATTCTCATCCCATAAACATATGATATTATTGAGTTTCTCGACTCCAATAAGTCCGAAAATTTTCAGAAGACTTTGTTTGATTGCTCTTTTCATTAATATTGAGTTTATTATAAGTCGTGATATTTTATTATATCTCGTGTGTATTTTATCAATACTCGTACGAGAACATATGCAATTCGTAGAGATGTTAGAGCTATGCTGCATATATGCACAACATGGGTCTATTTATATTTCGTGATCACTTATATTCGTGATTATATTTAGTTTATTGGGTGAGCACCTTTTTACATTAGGATAGTTTACGCTACGTCTGGATTGGACGTCATCGTTCAACGAATACAAATCTATGAAGATGTATATTGATTGTCGATTTGTTCTTAGTATTATTATAATCAATTGTTCAGATCCATTTGATTGAATTTGACTATTTCTAACTTAAGGAAAAGGTACTTCAGTCCTGATTTAGAACTCCTGAACTTTCAAAGACAAAAACTACGAAATTATTTAGCAAAGTTAACCTCAAATTTTACATCTCTGCCTCTACTCCAAGCTAGTAACTGTCGACTAGCTCGATATTGATGAAAATGTAGGCCTATATAGTTGAAATTTAAATGCAAGAATTTTGTGAAAAGAATATGAAAGTGTAAGGTTTGACAAACACAGAAAATTAGTTCAGATTGAAACTGATTATATAATTGCATGTTGTTTCCACTTCGTGTGCCTTTAATTTGTCTTCAAACTCTTGTAAAGTATTGGTGAATAGCATTATTAACGCGGTTTCATTTTTTTTTCATTTCATTTTTTTCATCCCACTGACCGCCTATGAAAGGGGTATGAGGATTTGTCAATTATAATTTAAGTCGTCAATCTTTGCATTCTATAATGCAATAGTATATTTCGCACCTAGAGCAGAAAATGAGATTTTTCCAGCTCGAAATCGGTTTTCAAGTCCGAGGCCGTAGGCCCGAGGACTAGAAAAGATTGAGAGCTGGAAAAACATTTTTGCCCGTGGTGCGAACGATATTTTTCGCCACACTACAGGTATTGCTGACAAAATAAATAAAGAATACAAAATAAAGAATACTCGTTAAGCTATCGTACCTATCTCTTGATTTTAGTGGTAGAAGATTTGCAGTCAGGATTTCAGATTCTTTTAAAATTTCACTTGGAATACCACAGTCATCTTCAAGCATTTTTGAAAATTCGGAATGCACTAATCAACAATAAATAATTGAATAAAACTGGTTGCGAAGCGAATTAGTTTGATTCGAAACTGGAACTAAAATCATGGCGACTTCAGCTTATTATGAAAGTGGACACTCGCCCGATCTAGCGGATGACTTATTAATACTAATAATTAGCGCGTTGTTTCCAGCCATAAGCGCCTGGAAAGAGACAACTTTCTGGCCTAGCCCGGAAAAGAAACCCTTTTCTGACGTCGTCTGCAAACAAGGTCTTTCAGATCTACGTAGGGACTGGAAAACAGCTGCTTTCTGTGCAGTGTGGCGAAAAAAGAATTCCTCACTGGAATAAGGACAAACCTGCAACAACTCCTCCCTCACCTTAATTCTGAACTTTTCACCTGTAAGAGATTTTTATGCGTGTTGGCAATGAATTATAAAGCCGAATTCCTGCACTCTTTACCACCCCCCTCTCATACATACCAGTTCGATGAATGTCGTCTCTGAGGTTTTGTCTATATCTGGTATTGTATGAGTGGAACAACTCTCCTGTATTGAACCTATCTTTATTCCTATCAATAAAACAAAGAGCCTCTAAAATATTATTATAGACTGTTAATAAGGTTTGGATAGTTGAGGTTATAGATAGCTAATAAGCTCACACATACAGAAACATAATTTGAAGACTATTAATTGTTGATTGTAATAATGAAATTGAACGAATCGATACATCGATATAATTGATATACATCTCGATAGATTAGTATTCGTTGAACGATAATGACGTCAAAAATCCAGACGTAGCGTAAACTATCCTGATAAGAAAAAGTGCTCATCAGTTTATTGTTGTAGCGTATTGAAGTCATCAATGAGACAAACACGTGATCATCTTGCGTACATATTGCGAACCTCTCGTGTAACGTCTCGCGTAACGTTCATGATCGAAGCGTGTTCGTGGCGCGTATATCTGTATCACCTATTCACTATCCTTGCGTAGTTCGTTTGTTTCAGTCCTATCATTTTTCATTAATTAAGTTTGTAGTGTGAATGTTGATGTTGTGGAACTTTTCCATAATTGAATAGACTTGGAACGTTGTAAAAAATCCACTTTAATTAAATAAAAATTAAAAATTAATATTTTACAGAAGCATGCTTTCGTGTGTGCTCACACATCATCAGCTGTATCATTTTTCCACAAATCAATAACGCGATTCTCACTAAAAGTGCATCTAATATCACTTATTTAATATCATTGGATAATTCGTTAGTTTGGGTCAAATCATCTCCACTGATTCATATTGATCTACGATCTCATTTCTACAAATTCAAATCTACGATTCATAACGTAAATCTTGCTAAAGGTGCATCTAATATATCACCTATTTACTATCTTTGGATAATTCGTTAGTTTAGGTCAAATCATTTCCACTGATTCATAACGATCTACGATCTCATTTCTACTAATTCAAATCTACGATTCATAACGTAAATCTTGCTAAAGGTGCATCTAATATATCACCTATTCACTATCTTTGGATAATTCGTTAGTTTAGGTCAAATCATTTCCACTGATTCATAACGATCTACGATCTCATTTCTAATTTCTACTAATTCAAATCTACGATTCATAACGTAAATCTTGCTAAAGGTGCATCTAATATCACCTATTTACTATCTTTGTATAATTCGTTAGTTTAGGTCAAATAATTTCCATTGATTCATAACTTGAATCTCACTACAGGTGAAACCAATATCACATATTTGAATAGTTCGTTAGTTTAGTTCAAATCATTTCAAATTCAAATTCAAATTCAAATTGTTTTTATTCTGATTCAAAAATCAAATACATACAAAATTTCAAATACATCAAGCATCAAAAATGGAAACTAAATACAAAGTGCACTGAAGAAATTGTATAAAATATAATTTATGTAATAAGGCTTTCTACGTGTATGATGTATTATGAAAAAAATCAAAGCTTTTGTTTGAAACAGAATATTTCTAGCTTGCTGTAAGCATATAATGCTTAACGCGTGCAAGCAGGAGTGCTTATACTATAATTGAATAAAATCAGAAAGAAGAAAAAAAATTTTTTTTGGGCAAGAAAAAAATGAAAACACACACTCACACATTCACTCACCTCTCATACATTTCCAGTTTGGGCTTAATTACTTTTTGATATGATTTTCAACAACTATAATAATTATTATGTCGAAAACTAAGAAAGAATAAAAAACATGTATTCTAAACAATCAGGCAAGATATTTCTAAGCCATTTAAGAATGTAATATTTGAACATTTTCCTATTATCAATTCTCTTTGCCTCAAGAGGTAAATTATTGAAAAATTTTGGACCTAGAAATACAAACGATTTCTGGAAACAAGTGGTATATGACCTGGGTAGCCTTAGCAGATCAGAAGTGACTCTCCTAGTTTGATAATTTGTTCTCTCCCTGAAAAGTGCCTGACCACTGTTTCCAGACATTACAAGAATAGGTATAAAACTTTGAAAACATATATGTATCTTAGAGGCAAGCATTTTATATCTTGAAAAAGGGGAAAGGCATGTTCATATCTTCCTGATTTTTTTAACAGCTCTGACAATAGATTTTTGTAAGGTTAAAAGTGGTCTCAAGTGGGTAATGTAAGTAGAGCCCCAACAACATATTCCATAATTCAGTTTAGAGTCAACAAGAGCAAAGTATAACTGTCTTAGAATGGTGGTTGGAAGAATCTTATTTAGAAAATAGAATTTTCTCAGGATATGTAAAAGATAATTTTTAACATAACGTATGTTTAGAGACCAGGTAAGCTTCTCAACCACTGTAACATTTACATAACTGTTTCCATTGATTCATAACTTGAATCTCACTACAGGTGAAACCAATATTTGGATAGTTCGTTTGTTAAGGTCAAATCATTTCCATTGAATCATAACTCGAATCTCACTACAGGTGCATCTATACTATCCTTGAATAGTTCGTTCGTTTTCGTATGTATTCCTACGATCTACTTTAGTACGAAAACGCGTGAAATGTGAGCGCAGCATCATTGCTTGGTCGTGCAGCCTCATCCATCCTCCATCAACTTGGAAAGTGTTGCCTTTCTCATGAGGTTGCGTGCTCCGGTGCACACTCCGGCAACAGGTAATGGTCCAATACCACACCTTAATAAGTCTCTCTCTCTCACACACTCTCTTAATCGTACTCTCTTTCTCTCTCCACCAACATGCAACCTGGCGTGTTCCGAGATGAGTAGAAAACATGGGGAATCTGTGACAACTGAACTAGAAGAATCACTGAAATTCATCGACGGATAGCTCAGATTTTGTCCGATTGTTTTTTGTGGTTGGCGTGTTTCGATTTTTCCCCGTAAAGTGTTGAGTGTTGAGATGGCGTGAGGTTTCAAACTAAACTGAGATACATCTATCTCTCTTCATCTCAGACACAGCCATACATCCATCTCTATCTACATATTAAAGAGGACATTCACAGCATTGTTCGAATGGGAAATATTGACTTTATTTCACCAGGAATACTGACAATCTACTGTGAACCCCACCATGGCGTGGCTCAGTACCAAAATAGGGCGACGGACGACCGATAATTTGGTTCGGCAAAACGGCTCGTCTAACAATTTTCAAACAAGCCGAATGTGTTCCGATAATATAATCTACGTTTACAATTTACCGCGCGTGTAATTGACTATTAGAGAATTTTTGTAATGCCGCCGTCGTCGCGTTAATGATAATGATCATTTTTGAGGAGAAGATGGAGGAAAAGGAGAAAATGGAGGAGTAGGAGGAGGAGAAAGAGGATGAGGAGGAGGAGAAGAAGAAGAAGAAGAAGAAGAAGAAGAAGAAAAAGAATTTGAAGAAGTAGAAGAAAAAGTAGAAGAAAAAAGAAGAAGAAGAAGAAGAAGAAGAAGAAGAAGAAGAAGAAGAAGAAGAAGAAGAAGAAAAGAAGAAGAACAAGAAGAACAAGAAGAAGAAGATTGATTGATTGATTGATTGATTGATTGAGTACTTTATTTATGTAGATTACAATATATACTGGCTTACACACTTATATATAATAGCTTACAATACAGCAAAATTATAGATAAATTTACATAATATAGACTAAGAAAATAATTATTTCCTACAGTTACGTTGAAAAGTGGCCATTGCTGCACTGATTACAGAACGCAAAGAATCACTTTTCCGCTCTAGTGCGAGAAAAATTTTTCCTGCACTCCAGATTTGCAACATGGCAACGCAAAATAGTGAGTAGGTTATATGGAGCACCAGTGCAGCAAAATCAAAATTAAGTTGGTAACTGTGGTATAGTGTGGTGGTGCACGTTATAAGAATCTTAATGGGGTGGAGTGTGGTGGATGACAGCAGTTGACAGCACACAGCCATTCAAACACACATACTACATTCTATTTTATTTATTAATAACAGCATCACACACACACAAACATTTGATGGATTTCAGGGAATTTTACCCATAATTACCCACTTTTCATATTCAAATTACGGTAACTAATATAAAAAATAGCTAATAAAAGTCGAAATTCATCTACAAAAAAAAAATGTCACTGACCGAGGTTCGAACCTAGATCATGTTTGTATTTCACTGAGTTCTGATGTATTACGCCTTTACGCTCTCGGCCATTGCATATTTTTGATCAATGAGGCCTGTAAGTCAGGTAACGTATGTAGGCTACTTACATATAGCGGCAAACTTGAAGCCGGTTTGCCGGCATTTTCACAACAAAATATTGCTCTGAAAATAGTTAAATCATAGAGAAAACATTCGAAGATTCAATCTTGAGTGGGCCTAATGTTTTCTCTATATGGTTTAATATTGAAGAAAAATTATCTAAAAGTTTTAATAATGAATTACAGAAAAATTACTAGGAATTTTTCAGTCAAGGCTGAGTTTCACCAGTAGGCTTACCTTAAACTTCAGATCTCTGCTGTATTTTCTTATTATTATTGTTGATTGTATTGCATTAAGAAGTGGAATTCGATAATAAAAAAGAAACAATTATTACTCTACCTCACTTTTAAATATTGATACAATTATTGTACTTTGATTTCAAATTCGATTCTTCACTTTTAAATACTTGCGATACCGGTACGTACCTTTAACATTATATTGTTGAGGCTATGGAGATATCATCGTATTCTATTGTTTGATATCAAAAACACAATAATAAATATTAAATTATGAAACAGAAATTTATAAAATATATTATAGACATAATACCGTGATTCACGATACATAATTATATAGATTATTACAGTCGTTATGAGATTATCTCTCTATGATTTTTGTGAGATCGGACACGATCAGCTGTTATTCAAGGTCATTTTACAGCCCTAGGGCCGTAAAGTTTTACCGGCCTGGTCGGAAAACAATCACTTTCGGCCTCCATATGACGCACGTAAACCAGCTCATTACATCCAAGTGTGGCGAAATAGTATATTTCGCACCTAGGGCCGAAAATGAGACTTTTCTGGCTCGAAATCGGTTTTCAAGTCTGAGGCCGTAGGCCGAGGACTAGAAAAGATTGAGAGCCGGAAAAACATTTTTGCCCATGGTGAGAATGTAATTTTTCGCCACACAGAAAAATAAACAATATATATATGAGAATAATAATTATTCTCATTGTCTATTATAAGCACTTCCGAAAGCAAAAGTGGAAGGTCATAGCTCTAGCAAATCTGAGATAATCTGAATATCAAGAAATTGTCCAAGTATTTTTATTTTTTATTCTGATTTGTCTAAATAACCTAAAAGATTATGTTCAATTATGTAAGAGGTTGAGTTTATACTTTTTATTCTTCCAAATGACAATAGGATGATATTATTATAAATGTTTTAATTATTGAATGATAAACACAAATAATGAAAAGTTTTTGATCAGCTGGTTTATCACACTTGAAAAAGTTTTTGATCAGCTGGTTTATCACACTTGAAAAAGTTTTTGATCAGCTGGTTTATCACACTTGAAAAAGTTTTTGATCAGCTGTTTTAGCACACTTGAAATTCGGCCAATCTGATGTGATCTGAATGTCAATGGAAGTTTAGGTTAGAATCTATCCTTAGGTTAGGTTAGGTTAGGTTCTATCCTTCTATGAAAATCGAATTATTTATAATATATATCTTATCTGTATTTTATTCATTTAATAAAATGATAGTATATTATTACAGAATACTTTATTGAATTCTAGAAGCATAAAATGATTCCGTTCATCCACCATGTTCCATGATAAACGCTTACTAGGAGGTTTGAGGTTAGATTCTATTATACTCTGAAAATTGAATTTGAATAGTTTATAAATCTCATTTGTATTTCATTCATCCAAATAAAATGATAGTATCTTATTGCAAAAACTTTATTCAATTCTAGAAGCATAAACTGATTCCGTTTCATAAACTATTTTGTAAACACGTTCACATGAAATCAGAATCAGCTGACTTCAAGGTTATTTTACAGCCCTAGGGCCGTAAAAATTTTACCGGCCTGGTCAGAAAACAATCACTTTCGGCCTCCATATGACGCACGTAAACCAGCTCATTACATCCAAGTGGGGCGAAAACGTTTCTTTCGGTGCAGCAAACTGTCACTTTGCGCACTAGTTGCACAAATAACTATTGAACTGTATATGATATGAAAAAGCAAATTGTAATATAAGAAGGAGAAGAAGAGAAATCAGAACAAGAAGATGAAGAAGAGGAATGGTAGGAGAAAAGAAGCTGAGGAGTGATGAAGGAAAGAAGCTAAGACGTGTATCTCATTGGAAGCGACAACATGGAATAATTATTATTGTATTTTATAGAAATTCTCAGTTTTTCTCCCTAATTCCCACAACATATCCGCTTTTCTGCTGTCAATAATTCACTGCGGTGCTTAAAAAGCCATGTCTAATGGATAAATCTATATATATATAAAAGCGAAATGGCACTCACTCACTGACTAACTGACTGACTGACTCACTCACTCGCAGAACTAAAAATCTACCTGACCAAAAACGTTCAAATTTGGTAGTATGTTCAGTTGGCCTTTAGAGGCGCACTAAGTAATCTTTTGGCAATATTTTAACTCTAAGGGTGGTTTTCAAGGGTTTAAAGTTCGTCTTTTAGCATGTATATTCTTCTTATTCTCTTAATTATAATTGAAAAAAGGCCATACCATATGTTAATATAGAATTATAATCTAGAGAGGGTAACTCCTCGAAACAGTTGTTAACTGGTAACTAAATTAATAATTTTTTCAGGTTGGCATTAAGTTGAGTTAACTTTGTTTGGTTGGCACCAAGTTGAAGATTGAAATGCATTTATCGCGGAAAAATTGATTGGGCACTGCTACTTTAATCAGAGCTATTCCTGGGAATATTATATTACTAGCCGTCCGGCTCGCTTCGCTCGCCATTATCGTTTAGCCAGACGTTTAGTCTGTGGATCCCCGACTGGATCGTCCTAACATATGATAAAAATGCTCAAATGAAAAATGCATTCAAAATCGCTTCGCTCGCCTGATGATCTCATTCTCGGACGATCCAGTTGGGGGTCTGGCTAGACGGATATGGCGAGCGAAGCGAGCCTGACTTCTAGTAATTGATAAACAATGATTTACAATAATTTCCTGCATTGACCAACTCAACTATGGTGAACAATAATTAAGAAAAAACTGTTGCATTTTTTCACATCCACATTAATGTTAAAATGTGGATTACAAAGGTACGTTCAAATGTGGATGTAACAAAATAAAATTGTGTTTTCTCAATCTTATAGAAAAATTCCACAACATCAATTCTTATTCGACAATTTTTTTTCATTGTAAGCAGAGTAGGTAGGCCTACTATTTCAAATTTTAAGCTGTGGAAGTTAGTGAAGAACTGAAAAGTCGCACATAACCTTTATTTGGACAATTTATTTTATGAAATTGGGATGAAAAGAAGTTTTGGACTGTAGTCTGTTTCTTTGTCCTTAAGTTGATTGTAAATGATAAATAAATAAGCTGGAGTGGATTCTAAATGGTGTGCGCAGATAAGTGATTATTTGAATAAATCTAGAATCAAAAACAATTCAGGTAAGAATGACGAATCAAGCTCAACCGCTAACATGTTCAACTGCTGTAAAAAGATAACATCTAGAAAGTATAAACATCGAGCAGTAGTTACATAGGCTTCTGTAACCAAGGCTATATGATTGGTTGGTCTATCCAGGTTGAAGTATGCTATTGGCCAGGACAAGACACGCCCATAGTGGCCGGAGCATTCATAAGACAAAATAGTAAAGAATGAAACGCTTGACTAACAAAAGCAAGTAAGTTGCTTGTGTAAGATTTATAGCGTTTTATTCATTTTTTTTTGTCATTCAATTTCAGCTGTTTTACATCCACGAAATCAATCCGGTAAACAGCTGATTTTAGAACAAATTAACATATGATTCTCATTACAGCATACTAAACTGAAATAAAAATCATATGTCTTCTTTACAGTCAAGTATGTTTCCTAGTTCCGAGTTAGGAACAAGCAAAAACTAGTACAAAAACCTTTATTCGAAACTTGTAGGTTATGTTTATAGAATGCATGTAGTAATGTCAGCAAAAGCAGGTAATGTTTTCTGTTTCCCAATTATTCTTTTCTAGATTATTATGACAAAAAATAGTGCAAGTTATTTGGACGTGAATGTCTTTTGCAGTGCTCGAATGAAATTCTAGCTCGGCTAACGCCTCAACTAGAAACATCATTCTCGCCTGCAAAAGGCCCCTTCCCGTCCTTGTTACTTAAGATACTATTACAAATTATTTAAACCCAGCATCAGTTACAGTTTTATCCAATCACTCAGATAAGTTTCCTGTTCTTTACAGAAAAAGTAATCTGTATTATATTGTTGTACAACAATATAGAGAAAAGATAGCATACGATGGAAAGATAGTTTAGGCTATTTCTTCTCTCTGGAGTGCTAGAATAATACCAGAGTGCTAAAATAAGCATATAGGAATAATAGAATAGAATAAGCATACTAAAAAAAAATCAAATCAATTTTATTCTCATAATTTACAAATAATACAGTATAGTTACAGTACATTTATATATACCCTTAAGTTGACAACATGGAATAATTATTGTATTTTATTGAAATTCTCAGTTTTGTTTTAAGCTTATGCTTTCATAAGCTCTCATAATCTTAAGCTTATGCTTTCACTATGGTTCAACTTTGAAGGGTGACTGCTTGAGCCCAACTCCCCAACTGAAAGTTATCATCTTCATAATAACTTTTCGTTCGTTTGAAACTCACCTAAAGCTGTGTATGGGATCATCATGATCCCTGCCATTACTAATTCACAAGCCTGGGGCTCACACGGGTATCATCCTCAACCGTGAACTAGACTCAACTCTACCTAAGTCAACTAAAATCAACCAATTTCGATCATAATAGTTCGTTCCTCTTGTTAGCTGCACAGAAGCCTAGGAATACGGGTACCAGGGGATACTATCCCTAACCGGAAACTAGGTTTAACACGACTAAAACCAACTAAAATTTTGTTTGATATTGTATCCATACTGATCAAGAGATTGAAAAAATGCATATGGGACATGGACGACCCCACACTGTATAAACTCAGGGGTTGTTTGAAACAATATATTTCCATTATTTTCAGTTATATACTGTAATCAATGTATTTTTTGGAGGAATAACTTTTAATTCAAATTTCAATTTCAACTTGATTAAATCAACTAGAATTCCGATACAGTATTGTGATGGTGATGATATTTGAAATAAATAAATTAATTATGGGTTTATATTTTCATAGAGATAAACTTAGTATGGGTTCATTCGAAAAGTGTAGAATTAGGACTTCAACAATGAGACTTAAGTGATCTTGTAGCTGAATTTTGTGTGTAAATTTTTATCGTGAGAATTTATTTTTCTGTTAAAAACAGATTTTGCTAACTTGCGTCCGGGAAGTCTCCAATTTTATGCAGCGTTGAGGTATTCTCATGGAACTGTATTTCCGTTAGCGATGGAAATTCACGTGTATTTGGGAATATTTCAAACTTGCATTATATTTTCCTTTCCCACGGAATTATGCTCGTCTCCACGTGGACCGTTGTCTCGTTGGTGGAAGGGGAACATAATTTGCGTGGAATAGTTCAGTTCCAATCAAGCCGCGGCCGAATTCACATTTAAAATCCAGAGGTAGCCTCGGGCCTCGAGGACTCAAAATTAACGTGTGTGTTAAATTTGTTTGCTGTTTAAGTTTGTTAATATGTATTATTTTTTGCCGTGAGTTAAGTTGAAGTAGTTTATTAATTATTTGAAGTGAATATGTCAATGTTTGTTTAAATTAGTAAGTTATCCGGGGAGTAATCAGTGTAGTGAAAATTTCTAAATAGTAATGAATTTATAAATTGATCGATTGTTAGTGCCATTACATTTTCTAGCTCATGCTAAAAACCCTTGAATGACCGAGTCCCTAGTATCATACATTTGTAATTGAGAAATGAGTAAAGTCCACGATACCTTCGTGAACAGTTAGAATCCAAATAAGCAGTTAGCAAAATCTTACATGCAGTCATCTTGAATTTCTGGAATGTGCAATGAACTGATATAGATTATTTTTGTTATTGTCCAAATTTAAATCAGTTTAATTCATTTAATAAAATTTTACAAGTTTAATAGAATGCTGAAGTTTTGTTGTTTAATAAAGTCCCATGACTCGCCCTTTAGAATTTAGGGATCTCTTAATTCTACCCCCTTTCTGGGTCGGTTACAGTATCATAATCCATTAATCCTTCTTATTGACAATTATCCTCCTAGGATCAAATAAAGGTAACAATTCAATTCAATTCATCTAACAACGCACAATCAATCTCATGAATGCGTGTACAACATCCTCTGTCGCAAACTAGACTCTACACTACCTAAATCATCTAAAAACAATTGAATCATCCTGAATTTCAACATTTTAATACACTTTTTTTATGTATTTGAACACGACATGCAGTCGATTATTAAGTAAATATTAAAAACTTTTACTTACTGACTGGAGTACTTTCAATCGTCTGGCGATCATTTTCAACAGTATATCAACAGTTATATCAACAGTATATACTGTTGAAAATGATCGCCAGACGATTGAAAGTACTCCAGTCAGTAAGTAAAAGTTTTTAATATTTACTTAATAATCGACTGCATGTCGTGTTCAAATACATAAAAAAGTGTGTTTATACAAACCAGCTCGGAATGGATCAAGAAATCATCAACATTTTAATCTCTCTCAACAAAGTAAAAACCCAGAAATACGTCGATATCATCCTCTACAAGCCGTCGGTCCCGGCTGCCTAAAAAGCATTCGTTAAGTCATGTTAGAGGCCCTGAAATTGATCAGTTGCGACCTGAAAACTGACGCCAGACCTGAGCCAGCCAGGTCACTCGATATTTATTATTATCATCCTCAACCAAAGATTAGACTCAACACAACAAGAGAAAACTTATAAGATTGTTATATTCTATGACACAACCTGAATTAACTCAAATTAATTTAATTAACGTGAATTGCATTATCATAATCCCTCTATTGGCAGTGTACTGTTATCAAAATGATTTTTTTATTTATTTTTGTAGATACTCCCATATGCGGTCAAGCTTTGAAGCTTTGCATATGTGTAATTTAATCAGAAGGATTCATTAATATTATATTTCAATTGTTATTATTTTGTGTATTGTGTTATTACAAGTTATTGTATTATGAATTTTTCTGATAAATGAAATAATTATTTCTTATGAACAACGCACAAGCCTGGGAATACATGGGTATCATTATCTACAGAAAACTAGACTCAACTCAATCCAAACTAACTAAAATCAAATAAATCATTATAAACCCTCTCATATCACCGAAGCATAAGCCTACGGCTCATGTGAGCATCATCCTCAACAAGAAAAATACCAGCAAATCCCAACAAGTCTGAGTTTTCCAGCTCGGCTGAGACCATTAATGAGTTCTAACCAGAGGCAAAATGTTGGAATAGACTGAGACTGCATGTCTCTGATGGGGAACCACCAATCCGACTACAATTTTCGCGATACAACTTCGCCCCTACTTTTTCCGCATGCCGGAATATTAACGACCATCAATTGTTTACGGCTGACTATTGATTAGGGGGCAGACAAACGAAACCAACTTATAGGTTATCTTTTCAAAACAACATTCCAGGCATGCCGAAACACCACGTACGTATTCAATGTTCTAAGTTTAGAAAGAGTGTGAGGGAGAGGGGGAGTACCCCGGGGCCACTGTCTCCGGAGAGGGACTGCAATTTTCAAAACGAGATCTTGAACTGAAGCAAGGAGAACACCTGGCTGGAGAGTGGAGAGCTTGTAATTATGTTGGAATTTCGAGGCCCAGGTGCAAGCAGGCCCTTCTGAATCGCTCGGATTCCTTCCTAGCTTGGTAAAGGGCTCAACAAAGGGGTTCCCCACTAATTATTACTATTAAGATACATTTAAAATAATATGAGTTTTTGAGAAAATTCTTGTGTAAATTATAAGGCTATGTTCACTGTGTAATTAATATTTTTATTTATTGATGGGGCACAATGATAGAGGGTCCAACATGGGGTTTACTGGAAAATCATCACGTTAATGATTACATTTAAACTAGTAAACATTTAAACTTCTGCGAACAGTAGACCTCGCTCATGAATAGCCTACAAATTTCAAACTAATGAGAAGGGCCATTAAGAAAGTACAGTATATTTGAGAGATTTATCTATACATCTATTATTTTCTCCTTTGAAAGTGCTAAAGATATTGTTTCCAGGGACACCGGACTTATAAATGTCTCTCAAGGAGGTACCTTCATATCGTCCCCATATTTTCAATATTACATTTTCTAACAATTCATTATAAGAAATTGGTCAACTGACAGAAAAATGGAATATGCAGTAGGCAATTTAGACTATGAATATCGTCTCACAGACGATAGTGAGACGGAAATGATTATAAATAACATGGGTTTGTTGGTGACAATGACAGGAGGTTGCTAATAATGTTTTTCATGAAAAGTGGATTCAATGTTATGGCGGCTTGTTATGCCTATGGTGAATTTTAATGCTCACAAGTCGGTTCCCATTCTCGTACTAAAGCGAAAACAAGAGCTAACTAACTAAGCTGTGATGTCTCTGGCCGGTTCGGTAGGTCTAGAAACTATTCATCTATGAAACAGGGAAAATAATATCGTGTTGAAAAGGGAAGGAGAAATGGTGCAATAAAGTGAGAAGTTTTCTTCAATTAATAAATACAGTATGATTTTGGAGCGGCTCAGACGTTTCAAGGTTCACCGCTGACAACTACTCTTGTCCTCTATCGATAGCATTCCAACGATACCATTCATTCAATACAGCACATTTTAGAGCGGCACAATTTATATTCAATTTATATTAAAACCGGAGGTCTTATCAAAAATGATTACATTTAAATAATAATATCACCCTCTGTCATTGGGGACTCTCTACCAATTTTAAATACAGTTTACAGTAACTGATATATT
This sequence comes from Nilaparvata lugens, assembly GCF_014356525.2. Lineage (NCBI taxonomy): Eukaryota > Metazoa > Arthropoda > Insecta > Hemiptera > Delphacidae > Nilaparvata > Nilaparvata lugens. The sequence goes on from NC_052518.1 coordinate 8,949,899, forward strand.
TTTTTTCATAAGCTTCCAATAACTAAATATTTCTCACAAACAAAGTTAACTACAATAAAAGTCTAGTTTGTAATGAGCTCTGAATCAACAAGCTTCCACAAGCTGTGCTATTTTTGTTACACTAGCAACCAGGCTACGCGATGGTTTTTTACAGATCCGCTATGCGATGTTCTCAGGGTTCTAGAGGGTATCTAGAAGGGGGTCCGCTCCCGAAGAAAACTTTTTAAATTCAGCATCAAGAATGTTTTGCTTTTTTTGTACAACTCAACATTGACGATGAGATTGAAAAGGAAGAAGCCAATAGATCTAGTGTAAAACTCCAGGAATGCTTAGCGAAAGTGGAAAGAGAATAATATATTAATTTAGTGCAGAGATTATGGATGAGCTAATTTGAAACAATGAGAAGCGATCAAAAGATTCTTCTTGTAAAATGACTTTAAGTAATAATTTAGTATAGAAAAAAACTGATCGTTAGTCCTAGTAATAGTAACAGTTATATACAATAAAAAAGATTTTTTTTTACAGAAATTTGGGAACGACTATAAAAATCTAAGATCATTCCTACCTATCTACATCATTAACAAGTTGAAAAGTGCAGATATTATTTTTGTTCAAAACATTTTGAAATTGTTTACTCCTATCAAACTACAACATTGCTCCAATCGTAAAATGGCTCACGTAAAGTTACAAAACTTTTTTTATTTTCTATCCCAAGAGATACAGCGTTTCAGTCACAAAAACAGCACTCATTACAAGTAAAACAATATTGATAGTCTGTTAAAACACGGAACCCTCGACTTGATTACGTTTTCTAATGAAAGAAATTAGTATAATAATTAACAATAATTATAAAAAACATATCAATAAATAAGCCAGTGCTTTCTTGCTAATATATGGAAATATTCAATAAAAAGACTAAGAAATTGTCAATAAATCAAAGATTTTACTGAAATATAGAAAAACCGGTTTCGGTTGTAAATAATGTACAAATAATCAATTGAATGCTGTAATACATTCATTCAATTGTACATTTGAATGTATTCATTGAAGAATACATTCAAAATGTACAAATTAATTAATAATCTTTCCAAACAATGATACAATTTCTGGAGTTTATAAGAGATTGACAATGGTGTAACAACCGAAACCGATATTTCTAAAATTTCAATTAAATCTGTGGTTTTTGACAATTTCTTGGTCTTTTTATTTAATATGAATAATTACCACAATATCAACAAAAAGTTGAAAAACTTCTATTTTTTCATTTTCTGTCACATAAACATCACTGATTACAAGTAAAACAATATTGACAGTCTGTTAAAACACGCAACCCTTGACTTGAATGCGTCTCCAAATGTAGTAAATTAGCATGATAATGAAAAAGAACATGTCAATAAATAAGCCAGTGTCTTCTTGCTAATATATGAAAGTATTATTATCCAAACAATCGCATAGTACAAATTACATATTACTCCATAGGCCTTAAACAAATGCGTTTATTTACTAGTTAGTCGTCTATTCATATTTCATAATATGTCTCTTTTCTGTATTGTGCTACTTATAATATAAATAGAAATAAAAATCTCAGTAATAATAATTTTCATTATCACTTGAAAATGGCATGAATGTTGAAGCATGTTATGATAAGATAATTCAAAAAAAGGGTACTGAGATTTTCATTTTTATTCATAATATGACTTGATAGCAGCTTCGAATAGAATCAATCAGTAAATTGATGAAAAATTATTATAAGTTATTGAATAATCTTCTTAAAATGTATGTATTCAGGGCTACTTATTTTTATTTATAACATAAATAAATAATCTGTTATTTTAAATTGAAAACTTTTCAAAGAAAGGGTACTATGATGTTCGTTTATAAATAATAAATAATCTTTCACCTTCACTTTTTGAGTAGTTGAGAAGTTGATATTGTGGTAATTATTCATATTGAATGAAAAAGACTAAGAAATTGTCAAAAACCACAGAGTTAAAACACAGAAATCTGTGGTTTTTGACAATTTCTTAGTCTTTTTCATTCAATCTTTTACTTTCTTGCTAATTTACATGCATTGTTCAAACAGTCGCATAGTACAGATTGCATATCACTGTACAAACATTGTGTTTATTTACTATTCAGTAGTCTATTCATATTTCATACGACGCAGAGCAACTCTTGAGATATTGTAAGGCAGGAAACGCCCTTAAAACATTGCTAGCGGGGTTGCCTTTCAAGGGTGAGTTGTGGAGGGGGCTTCCAGGCTAGGATCGATAAATCCAGGACATCTCTTCATCTCATTTCCCCACGTCTTGCCCTACACATACTTTTTTGAGCTGAGTTTACTCTCAAACTCAGTGTACCGTACTTCTCGCTCTCTCATAAACCCAACTTTCTCCCTCACAACACCCACGATCACAAGTTTGTTGTCCTATGATTCTCTTCTCCTTGTCCTGCCACCTTTCTCTCACCCGTTATCAAATTTTATACTTCCTATACTCTCTCACCCTACCACACTTTATCAGTTCTTCTACAATCTCTATTTCACTGATTATCATTTTCTTGTCCTTTCTTCATTACCCATGAGACATTATCAAATTCTTCACTTCCTATACTCTCCTACCCTATCATACATTATTACCCTTTTACTGTAGTAGCGTCCTGACTGTGGAACAATCTATCACCTGAGTTGATTTTTCTCACCAAGCTTCTATTTGTTTAAATCGAGGCTTCTGTCATCATTGATAATTGATACCTTAGTATAATGTCATTATGATTGGCAGGGTTTGGTGCATTCATGCTCTCATTCCATTGCTCCTATTTCATGCACAGTTTCATAATTACTTCTTTTCTTATTTATTAAAAGTCTGATCATAATGTTTTGTAATAGGACAACCTTCATAGTTTATTTCTTACCTACTCCATCTACTCTCTATTGTATTGCATTATGAAGTTTAATATTTCGAATACTTTCATGATAAGTTTCATTCCACATGGATGCAAATAACAACTTTTCTTTCCTCCAGTATTGCTAATGTGATCTAGTATAATGTTGATAGCTTAATATATACTATATTATTTTCTTTGATATTTGTAATTGATCAATACTAATGCAGAACTATTAAATAATTATTATTTATCTCTTAAGTTTGATTCAATTTTATTTTCAATTTTTGTAAATGTTACCATAGGCAACAGCCTAGTAACAATTATCAATAAATATATCTATATCTATCTATCTATCTATACATTCTTCTATAATCTCTATTTCACTGATTATCATTTCCTTGTCCTTTCTTCAATCTTTTAGCCATTATTTTATACTTTCCTTCCTGTAATCTTCTACTCACTCAAGTATCAGAGATCTTAAGTATAAGATCTTAGGTATCAGAGTGAGATATTGTAACATACATAAATAAAGAACTCTAATCTAATCTAATCTAACCCTCCAACACTCCAGGTTCCAATATCAGGTTCTTCTGCATTCATTAACATCCAAGGACCATGTTTATGCACCATATCGGTTTAAACGAAGATAGATCAACTGTTGTTTTAAACCCGGAATGGAGCAAATTATTATAAATCCGGCCATATCTAAACCACACATTTAAACAACAGCTGTTGTCTTGGTGAACGTGATATTTTCGAACTCAAAATTTATGTGTTTTTATAGTTTTTATTTGGTGAATTTGAAGTTTGTTTTATGTTTTTACGGAAGTTTTATTATTAATCTATCTAAATTTAAAATTGTTTTTAATTCTGATTTGTGTATTCAGATTGGTGATTTAGTGTATAAATTGAAATGGACATAACCTACATAATATTTGGACAATTTAAGACAAAATTGGGAAATTGAAGAAGTTTTGGGCAATAGCCTGTTTTTTTCTTTTCCGATTACTGTATTGTTTACTCTAGCCAATATATAAATAAATATCTACATGCAATCTTAGTTTAGCGTTAAATATACATTTTGCATATGGGCCTCAGTTTATACTCACCAGTCACTTATTAGTGTTAAGGTGCGTACAGATATACGCGCCGCGAACATGAGCAATTCACTTTTAATCAATCAGCTGATGCCAAGCTTTTTATATCTGTATCTTACCGTTTCTGTGAAAATACAGATATAGTCAGCTGATTAAAAGTGAATTGCTCATGTACGCGGCGCTGCCAAGCCTTTTATATCTGTATCTTACCGTTTCTGTAAAAATACAGATATAGTCAGCTGATTGAAAGTGAATTGCTCAAGTTCGCGGCGCGTATATCTGTACGCACCTTTATTTATTTAATCTATGATCGTACTAATGAGTTGTTGTAGTCGAACTAAATCAATCTCAGCTGAGTTGATCATAATAAAAGCAGGTTCATGAACCTTTAAATTCAAGTTCCTTCAAATATTTTAAAAGTATTTTGATGGAAAATTGAAAATTCTCTAAATGATGAATTCTGTTTAGACATACTGTGTTTCTTCACATTGGACTTTACCATGTATCCTCCCTCCTTGTTTGTGCGTCTCTCTCTTCAATGTGACAATTATAATATCACATTATTACAAATATCGGGGCACCGAGCTTCGCTCGTTATTTTTATTCATTAATAAACAGAACACAATTCTCTAAAATGATCATGTTTATATTCACAGCTGGCTATACGTCATCTTATGAATTTCGGGGATGCGATATTTTAATTTTTCACATACTCACTTTTTTACTATCCACAGCTGTTTCAGCCAAGGATGAATTATCCTTTTAATGTCGTTCAGTGATTTTTCCCAAGGATGAGACCTAGAGCAATCGAATCTTTATATCATAAACCTACTATGTTCAAAATTTCGTGAAAATCGTTAGAGCCGTTTTCGAGATCCGTTAAACATAAATAACCAGATATAAAAATAGCCAGTTATAAAAATAACCAGATATAAAATAAATACAGAAATTGCTCGCTCAATATAATAGGATAAAATTGCAACTTTTTTATAGTTATGAAGTCAGTATTTCAAATTACCATCAAATAGCTGATTTTATATATATATATATATATATATATATATATATATATATATATTATATATATATATATGTTTTTTTTACTTGTAATTTGACTTCAATCTAACACTTTGGTTAATGCACAGTTCAATTCTTACTTGAATTAATAGGTTAAAGTTTGACACTAAAGGGGTATATCACTCCTTTACAGTCTAATTGAGCAATGCCCATGCACTGTTACTTTCAGTATTACTCACTAAAACTATGCTACATTTACACGAGATCTGTATGCTTCTTCGCTGGTTATGAATTTGAAAAAGCTTCACAAAAATAAATATAAGTATATGCTACTGCACTTAAACCAAGATACATATATATATATATATATATATATATATATATTATATATATATATATATATATAGTCAATCATCGTCATAAACTATTACTAGAACAGCATTATTATGTTTTAATGCAAAGTAATAAAATAATTTTATTTCCTCCATCAACCCTTCTTCGCTATATTTTGCGCCTCTGCATCTTTCCGTATCAACCATCCTTTTACCATTTCCAAATCTGTCTCGCGCACTCTACTATCTAATCTCACTTTCCATTTCCAGCTCTCTTCTTTAAACTCTCTGTTTATCCATCATCTTACTCCTTCTGTGAGCATCCACTGTGCTTCACTGTGCTCTCTCTCCCACTCTCTTCCTCTATATTTTGTTTTCTGCTCTCTTTCTCTCTTTGCGTTGCGTGTTTGCATCTACTCTCTTTTCAAATCTCTCTCACACACATTTTCTCTCTTTATGTGAGCATCCACTGTGCTTCACTCTGCTCTCTCTCTCTCTCTCTCCCACTCTTCCACTGTCTTCCTCTGTATTCTGTTCTCTGCTCTCTCTCTTCTGCTTTGTACTCTCTCTCCAGATCTCTCTCACACTCTCCTTCTCTTTTTATGAACATCCACTGTGTTTCACTCTGCTCTCTTTCTCCCACTCTTCCACTGTCTTCCTCTATATTCTGTTCTCTGCTCTCTCTTTCTTGCTTTGTTCTCTTTATCCAGATCTCTCTCACACACTTCTCTCTCTTTCTATGAGCATCCACTGTGTTTCACTCTGCTCTCTCTCTCCCACTCTTCCACTGTCTTCCTCTGCATTCTGTTCTCTGCTCTCTCTCTTCTGTTTTGTACTCTCTATCAAGATTTCTCTCACACACATTTTCTCTCTTTCTGTGAGCATCCACTGTGTTTCACTCTGCTCTCTCTCCTACTCTTCCACTCTCTTCCTCTATATTCTGTTCTCTGCTCTCTTTTTCTTGCTTTGTACTCTTTATCGAGATCTCTCTCACACACATTCTCTCTCTTTCTGTAAGCATCCACTGTGTATCACTCTGCTCTCTCTTCTTCTCTACTCTGTACTCCACACTCTCTTTTGCTTTGTACTCTCTGTGTGTTAGCATTACCCCCCCTCCCATCATGCCGAGGGCTAGATAAGCCACACCCCCTGGCAACCTAACAAGGGGAGAGATACCCCTGAAAGCGTAAAAGCGCCCCCCCGAAAACCAAAATTCCTACGCAGTCGCCTGAGGGTTGTAGACTGATAGGGGAGCGACCCCTAACCGCCCCCCCCTCTACCACACAATGGTGGGGGCAATGTACGCATTGGACATCTGCATTACGAAAATATGCAACTAACAATTTCTATGGGGTCGATCATTCGAGCATAGCTTGCGGCATCTATATATTCATCTGCAACATTCATAATATTATCCCAATCATCCAATCCACACAAATTGGATAGCCTTTTACCGGAAGCCTCAATACAATTTCCAATTTTCCATTCGGCTATTAATATCGACTATTTTCCTTGTGTGGCTGCAATTTGGATTCCGTTTGATAGACCCAGAACTCAATACCACATTTGTACTGATACAATTGCACGTGACAGTTTCCAAATAGGAGTGATATCATTCAATAGAAGCGTTGATTGAAATGCATGCTGTCTGCTCCAGATGCAATTATTTCATCTCTACAAACTACAAACACCGCAACTTTGAATGGGAAACTACAAACAACAAAACTTCAAATACAACACTACAAACGACAATAGAAAACTACAAGCTTCTAATATAAAAGTACACGCATGAAAAATACAAACCTGGAAATACCACAACTACAAATACGAAACTAAAAAAAATGTCAATGAATAATACAAAACTACAAACACCAAACCTTCAAATACAACACTACAAACGGCAATAGAAAACTACAAACTTGTAATATAAAAGTACACGCATTAAAAATACAAACCTGGAAACACCACAACTACAAATTCGAAACTAAAAACAAATTCAACGAATAATACAAAACTACAAACACCAAAACTTCAAATATGAAACTAAAAATATTTCAACGATTAATACAAAACTACAAAAACCAAAACCTTCACATACAACACTACAAACACTACAACTGGCAATAAAAAACTACAAACTTCTAATATAAGAGTAAATGCATTTAAAATACAACCCAGGAAACACCACAACTAAGAATACAAAATTAAAAATAAATGTCAACGAATAATACAAAACTACAAACACCAAAACATCAAATATACAACTACAAACACTACAACTGCCAATACAAAACTACAACACAACCATAACTTCCAATATGAAAGTACAAGCATAAAAAATACAACCCTGGAAACACGACAACTTCAAATACAAAACTAAAAAAAATTCAACGAATAATACAAAACTTCAAATAAAAAACTACAAACACTACAACTGCCAAAAACAAAACTACAACACAACCACAACTTCTAATATAAAAGTACAAACACTAATAATACAACCCTGGAAACACCACAACTACAAATACAAAACTAAAAAAATTCAACGAATAATACAAAAATACAAACACAAATGTTACAGATGGTGGTCTCTTGATCGATTCCGAGTTGCGATGTATTAACACACTTTTCCTCTATGTATTTCACACGACATGCAGTCAAAATTTAAGTAAATAATAAGATTCTATTACTCACTGACTCGCGTTCATCTCACTACAGTCAGTGAGTAATAGAATCTTACTAGTAGTTCTGTGAACAGTAGACCTCGCTCAATTATAGACCACAGCCTCGTCTAATACTGTCCATAAGAGTAGATATCCTGTCTGTATGTCGTATCGGCAAGATATCGGTGTGAAAACAGTTAATGGCTGTTGGGGTTGGTGTATCAAAAAATGCTAACATAAAGATCTAATCTCCTTCAAGGCATACTGGCAACTGGTCAGCCCGAGTTGAAAGCAGAGAAAGGTCGAGAGAAAATACTATGTTTACTATCAGTTATTAATCGCATGCGTCATTGCATGCAATGAATAGTCCACACGACAGCTGATTTTTTACTGAGTTACATTGAGATGTTAATTGCATGCAAAATTAATAATACACTCGACAGCTGATTAATGATGAATAATTCTGTAGTCTGATACGGTAATATTGGCTTTCGTAGGAGACTTTTGTATTATCCTTAAAATACAAAATTTACAAAAACCTTGTATATACGTCGACGCGCAATTTAAAAACGAACATACCTGTCAAATTTCATGGAAATCTACTGCTGCATTTCGCATTGAATGTTGATAAACATAAAGAGAAATGCATAACCGTCGACTTAAATCTTAGAGCTCATTTCGCTCGGTCAATTATTTACTTGAATTTTGACTGAATGTCTTGTTTAATACATAGAGAAAAGTGTGTGAAAATGTTACTTTTACAAAGTTACAAACAGTTGAACACAACAAACTATTCTATCACTGAAACCGGCACGGTACAATGGAAGGGGTTTGTGCTAAACTGTGCCGAGCCAGATTTTCAAAAAAGTTGAACTCCAGCTGCCATATGTTAGTTTTCATGCCTTTGATCTAAATGATTCAAGAGTATAACCACAGAGTTCCTTGTCTACATTTTTTTATATCATTGCCAATTTGAATCTCAACTGGATTGTTGAGTTCAAGATGTGTCAAACCCTTCTAATTCAAAACTAGGAAAATTTTGCTTAAAATGATCACAACCCAAACCCTTCATTATGTGTATGAATGGGTAACCGCCTACTCTGCAACACATATTATAGTCTGCAAACAATCTAAAGGTTTGTTTTATTGTTTGTATTGTTTTCTATTGTTTATACAAACAATGTTGTGTTTTCTCTGTTTATTGTTAAAATATTCAGGTCCACGATATAATGGAAGTGTTTCATTAGCAATGGTTTTGCTATCCTTGTCTATCAGTCAACAAAGCGTATAGCGCTATCTCCTTCTCGCTTTGCTCTGTTGCCAGATCGTCTTTTAACAATGTAGATTTAACATTTAATTAACAAGATATTTCATCTGAATTATGGAAATTCATTATGAAATAGTTGAAAAATATAATTTCTTGCTTAATAAGACATAATTGATTATTTTAAACGAGAATGAACAGTTAATATTAATAAACCTGTATCAGCTACCGTTTATAGAAGGCATTGACAAGAGAGAGGATCGGCAACGTTGATTACTCACTGCCATTATAACGTGGACCCCACTATAGTTTCGTTGGATTTCTTGTATAAAACCAATATTGCTTGTAGGGCTTTAGTCTCAAACCAATAATTGTATGTATAGGTTGAATTTGTTTATCTGTTAAACTGGTTCCAATGCACTTTGATCACCAGTTGCATGTATGATTCAAGTTGCGTTGCACTTTTCCTTTCGCTGTATGATGTCCACATCAGCAGGTTTTCACTTGAGCTTGAGTAATGAGATGTGATGATAACATTTAGAAACTGTAGTGAGATTAACTTTAGACTTTTAGCACTGGTTAGATGGGAAGCAATGATTTTATCAGGGTATACTGACAATATGAAGGGATATAGATACAATGATATATGTTGATAGATTATTTTCAAATTCAAATTGTTCTTAGTATTCTTATTAGATAGTACCGTCAAACCGGCTAACTTGGGACAGTAGTCTAACTTGGGACAGTTTAACCCCTTCCCACCAATTCCAACTTACCAGCTGTCTGTGCAATTCATTCCGAGTTCTGGCATTGTGGATTTGTTGGGAACACATAATTGAAAATATTTAATAACGTTTTGAACATTAGATTAACAGCTAAGATACTCTTTTAACAGCCTGCCTCAACGATAAAAATGTACTATTACTTGTGTAAAACAATTTTTCCCTTTTCCTTATTATTTCATTCCTTTCTAATAAATTTTCATTTCTCCCTTTTTTTATTAATTCTGTATCAAAATCTGATGTATATTTCTTATGTTATTTTTGCATTTTGTATTGGTTTTCTTCCATTTTTACTTAAAATCTTTGAAGTGTAATATTTATTTTGTCTAAGTTCATTTATCTTTTGTAACTCATTTTTTTCCTGTAACTGGGCACACAATCTACTGTTTCCAACCTAGAAAGTGAGCCTTTAATAACTTCTATTGTGAACACTCGATTATTACACACAATTATTTCATTAATTATTTAAATATTTTACAGTTAAATTATTTTTATTATGAATATGAAACATATTATTCAAAATCTAATGTCACAAGCTAGCCTTCAACCACTCAATTGTCTAATTACAGGCAAATAATATTGGTGTCCCAAGTTATCCAACCTCTGCGGGTAACTTGGGACACCATATTTTTTATTTTTTTTTCAGAACAGGTTGGAATAATAATGAAATTGAATTTATATATTTGAAGTATTATTAGAGACCTAAGATTTGAGCACAGGAGAAATAGATTATTGAAGATAATAATAATGGAACTGAATTTCAAGTCAAAGTTGGAAACAGTCCCAAGTTAGCCGGTTTGACGGTATTCTATTCTAAATTCAATATGTTCTTAGTTCTATTTTCTATAATGTTCTTATGTTATATAGTTCTGTTGCCTACAATTGTGAGTAATCTACAAAACGACTCTATTTTGTTAAATCTTGTTTACCGCAAAAGTTTGTAATTCAAAATGAAAATGACTTCAGTGAATTTAAAAGACGACCACAAATGAACACACTCAATGAAATCAATGAATTGATAAAATTTATAACAATCAATCAGACTAACAAATTATTCAAGAAATTAAACAATCAACAATAATTATTAATACTACACTTGAAAAATAAGAAATTAGTAGCCTACTTAATGATAATGATAATATTCGTATGACTTTTATTGGTGGGGAGTCACTGACGGAAGTTCCACCTCGCCTGAATATATCATTTAAGCCGTCAATCGGCCTTGCAACTGTCATACTTCAGCCGGGACCGACATTTTAACGTGCCCGTCCGATAACACGGGAATGACCTGATCAAAAACTTCTGTCTGAGAGCGGGCTTGAACCGGGATCTCTAGGTTGCTAAGCAAGCACTCTAGCCACTATACTTTGTTCAAATTGACTTCGGATGGACATGCGCAGCAGAGAAGGCATACAGCGGCAGGGATACAACGGCTGCTATGTTGCCGTTGTTTATCGACGAGCGTTCTCTAATTTCCAGTGAGTAATCAAGCGCTCATGTTAAACTTAGGAAGTTTCCTCTCTGCAATCACAGTCTCGACTGACTCTATTCGACAAATTGACAACTACGCTTCCACCTTATGACTCAATCCATCACTGCAATTGGCTGATCTCCCTCCATTTCTCTGCACCGCAAATTCCTCCAAGTCTGAAGAAGATTTACACGAAGTATAGTACTTGTATATGCTGCAATGACTGGAGATATTTCAAATCAGAAATGAATCAAGGATATGTTAAGCATTTATAAATACTGTATAAGGCTTCCGTAATCAAACACTATACGAAACACAGCAAACTCAAGAAACATCAATTTAAAAGATTAACAAACAAATTTTATCGGAATTAATTAACTCAAAAACAAACTTAGTTGTAAAGGGTTCAAAGCATCGAATAAGGAGAGACTCAAGAATTTATTCCTTCGGTAAGCAGTAGGTGGTTTCAAAAACTATTAACTGGTGAATTTTTTGGAAGGTTGAAAAAAATTGAATTTTATCAATATAATCTGTTCCACCAACAATGATTTTGAAGCTTTGTAATCCCAGCTGCTGAGGATGATGTGTGATAAGGGATAGAATAAGGGATATACCCCTATCATTCTGTCAGAACTGAAGATTATTTCTATAATCTCAGCAACCCACCACTAGTGGAAAAGAATACCTCTATAATATTCTCATATAGTGAGATTCTCTTTAAACAATCAGCATTGTTTGAATTGAAATCAAGGATGTTATTTGTAAGAACTCGCTAAATATAATAATATTTGTAAGAACTGATGATAGTGGATCAATAGTATTTTATTGTGGTTAAAAATAGGCAAGTGAGGATGAAATACGTACTACATTGAAGAAGACTTCACTTATCTAGTATTATTTATTATTCAATTATTGGATATAGCAAACTTTACAATAATCAGAAAAGGTAAAACAGGCTATTGCCCAAAACTTTTTCAATTTCTAAATATTTTCTTAAATTGTCCAAATATTATGTAGCCTAGGTTATGTCCATTTCAATTTCCTCACCAAATTATTAATCTTGAAATCACAAATCAAAATAGAACGATTTTAAATTCAGATATATTGATGATAAAACTTTTCAAAAAACATATAACCAACTTTAATATTAATAGGATCATATTAATTATACTATAATCATTCTTCATGTTCAAATCAACGTATTCATTAATAAACTACCCTCATGAATCATATTGAAAAATTGTACTTACCGGGTGTAATTAGTTATCTAGCCTACATTTAATTAGAACTTCCTATTCATAAAAACAGTTGAGTTTTAGAGGATGTGGTATCGCTTGATTACTCTGCAGCAGATAAAAATCTTGATGGAAGGAGTATTCTCTCACTTAACACTTTTGCAAAACTAATAAATGACGAATTTTGTCTTTCTATACGGAAACCTGCTAATATAGAATTTATTTATAAAATTCACACTGTCTTCAGAAATGATGTGGAACTTATCCATGATGAAAAAATCCTCAGTTTGCACTGAAGATGATGTCAAGTATGGCATTGAAACTCGAGTCTGGTTTTAAATAAACTTACTTTTGTGGATATTGTAATGACTTTTTCACCTCATCAATTTATTTATATATTAATAATAATATAAATTTTGAAAAATAGTAAGTAATCAGTTTCAAGTTTAATAGACGATAACTTGACATCTTGTGGACGCGGATTCTCTCTCATTTCTATTCTAGAGAAAAATAGAAACGTTCAGTTACTATTCCACCTTATCCTTTCACTAATTTGATTTTCAACCTTTAAAGGCTAATTTATATTCCTCATCTAGTATTATGTAATATTACAATCCCTGATGGATGCTTATTTTTATGAATATTAGTAAATTGTCTTATTCGTAATTATCTTGACAAATGAGTGAATGAAGTGACAGAATATAAAATCATAATGACTAGATGAAACATGTACTTGGAAAATTAGACAACATAATATAAGATGATGTTAATCTACAATACAAAGCATTTATTCACACTCAGGTTTTAGAGTAATGATAGTAATTAAAATTATGAGTCTTTAATCTCCGATGTTTTTCACAAATCATAAACTTAATAGTATTTATTCAACGATAAGCAACTATAGAACAATGAAATGAGATGCAAAGTTCTATTGAACAATACATCAATCAAGAGCGGTTGAGTTTGAACGAATGGATTGCGTAAAACGACTTGAAATATTTTCACAATTACTAAATATTTAAACGTTTTTATGAGACTAGTTTTGGCTGCAACACCATTATCAATTTCTAGTCATGAGTTAACTAGAAATGGTTGTTGCAATTTATTGTTTTATTAGATGAATAATATATGAATTTACATTCTTCAATGTACATAGAGAGAACATTCCTAGAGAGAAATGTAGCGGTACTTTCCAGCTTTGAAATATGGGACCTCGAAGTAGTATGGCATAGCAGAATAATTTGAGCATACAATTGAATATTGGCTGTGAATTTTTTGTCATTTGCAGCTTTAATATAATAAAGGTTCCAATGTGAAGACTGTACAGTGACTCTACGTTTGACTGTGAAAAATTAAATTTGAACGTACAGTATGGTGGATTGTTTCTGCAATACACTAGTAGTTGTGTGAACAGTAGACCTCACGCAGTATTCTCATCCACAAGTACCTGATTGAAACTATAGACCTTATGGAAATACAGCAATAGACTGGCTTCTCCACACATCTGTGTTATCACTTGTCAGCTGATTTATGATGAATAATTCTATAGTCTGATTTTTACTCTAATATTGGCGTATGAAGGAGACTCCTTTTTCCTTTTATATTATCCTTGAAATGCAAAATTTCCAAAAAACCTTGTATATACGTCGACGCGCGATTAAAAAAGGAACATAACTGTCAAATTTCATGAAAATCTATTACCGTGTTTCGCCGTAAATGTGCAACATATAAACATTCAAACATTTAAACATTAAGAGAAATGCCAAACCGTCGACTTGAATCTTAGACCTCACTTCGCTCGGTCAATGACCGTGAAGAGATGAGATTTGAATGTGTAGTATGGTACAATAATTTGAACATACCAGTCATGAGTATTATATAGTGAATTTCATTGACTTGAAGATGAACTGGAGTGGTTTGAGAGTGCGTCAATACCCAGCACTTGACTGGAGCCTCACAACTTGAAATTCAGTCACGTAGGATGTTGGTTGGTGTTTTGATAGCTGATGCTTCCGGATTACGCCAAGGGTTGGAAGAGGCGTTACGTATGGTTTTTGGAGTAGCCGAGTAGGCCTACGTGTTGAAACTACTGTCTGTGCCTCTGTGCAATCATCACGAGGTTGAGGGGTTAACGATGTAATTATTGTCTGGCTTCTGATCGTGATCAACAATGCCTGCTTTTCAACTTAGAGATAACATCTACTCTTCTATAGTCAAATAAGTCTTCTCTACTTCCCTAATAAGGAGTTATGATAACCCAACGTCAATTACCTACATCTTTCGTGCGCAAAAAACTTTGAAATTCAAATTCTAGAGAGCCTTGCAATTCAATATTGAGGAGAAGTGTTAATTGTGGGCCTTTGGAAAGAGATATCGAAGGATAAAAAAATTAAGTCCATCTTTTTCAAAACTCCAAATGTACTATTTAGACTCGAGAAACACCAGTATCTATTTATCATTTTGATAAATTCTATTTATCTATTTATCAAATATTTATCAATACACCAGTATGTGCATAAATTTATTGACCGAGCAAAGTGAGGTCTAAGATTCAAGTCGACGGTTTGGCATTTCTCTTTATGTTTATATTTTTGTTCCGCATTTACGGCGAAATAGATTGTCATGAAATTTGACATGTATGTACCTTTTTGAATTTCGCGTCGACGTATATATAGGGTCTTTTAAAATTTTGCATTTTAAGGATAATACAAAAGGAATAGGAGTCTCCTTCTAACGCCAATATTACCGTAAAAATCAGACCATAGAATTATTCATCATAAATCAGCTGTCGAGTGGATTATTAATTGCATGCAATAGCGAATGCAATTGATATCTCAATGTAACTTGGTAAAAAATCAGCTGCTGTGTGGACTATTATTTGCATGCTTCATTGAATGCAATTTTTATGCACTATTAAATGAACTATTGATTGCATGCAATAAAGCATGCAATTAAGAACTAAACTAACATAGTATTGTCTCTCGACCTTTCTCTGCTTTGAATTCGGGCTGACCTGTTGCCAGTATGTCTTGAAGGAGATTAGCTTTTGATATTAGCATTTTTGATACATCACACAACAGCCATTAGCTGTTTTCACAACGATATCTCGCCGACATGACATACAGACAGGATTTACTCTGATGGACAGTATAAGAGGAGGCTGTCGTTTATAACTACGCGAGGTCTACTGGCCACAGAACTACTAGACGTATGGAATGGATAACTTTGCTACTAATAGTTCAGACTATCAAATTTACTTTTTTCTTTAGCTACTCATGAATATAAATAAAAATAGAAATTCAAGTACCCTTTTTACTTTCCTTGCCCTATTACCATAGGTAAGGAAAGAATTGCTTTCCAAAAAAATTAAGGTACTTCTATACGTTTCAAGGTCCCCTGAGTCCAAAAACATGATTTTTTGGTGTTGGTCTGTGTGTGTGTGTGTGTGTGTGTGTGTGTGTGTGTGTGTGTGTGTGTGGTGTGTGTGTGTGTGTGTGTGTGTGTGTGTGTGTATGTGTTTGTCTGTGAACACGATAACTCCATTCCTAATTAACCGATTCACTTGAAATTTTAAAATTAAGGTCCTTATATCATGAGAATCCGACAATAAGAAATTCAATAAAATTGAATTCAAAATGGCGGAAAAGATGACGGATAATTACTAAAAAGCCTTGTTTTTCACGGTATTCTCGAAAATGGCTTTAACGATTTTCTTCAAATTTATACCCTGAATAGCTATTTATAAGCCCTATCAACTGACATGAGTCTCATTTCTGGGAAAATTGCAAAAGCTTCGTAATATTTTTGAGAAAAATGCCGGATAATCACTAAAAAATCATCGTTTTTCTCGAAAACAGCTGTAAAAAAAATCTTCAAATTTATATCATAGATAGCTATTTATAAGCCCTATCAACTGACATTAGTCTCATTTCTGGGAAAATCGCAGGAGCTCCGTAATATTCTTGAGAAAAATGGCGGATGATTACTAAAAAAACACTTTTTTCACAATTTTCTCAAAAATAACTTGATCGATTTTTTTCAAATTCTCATCCTGTATAGCTATTTATCAGCTCTATCAACTGGCATGAGTCTTCTTTCTGGGAAACTAATGGGGGGCCCACCCCATCTTTGAGAAATGGACTTTGTAACCTCCTTCTCGTGCATGAGCTAGGTAGGTAGAGCAGTTCATAAAAAGAACACATAGACGGGATATTTCATCTGTAGAACAGCTGTTTTGATGACTTTACAAAAAAAAATCATCGAATTTCATAATTTACACAAAGGAAAAAGTACTCTGAAAACAATTATATATACATATATACAGAAGTCTGATCGTAGTTTCAAATATGTTGCCGCCAATCGTCATTATGTTATTCCCCTGAATTATTCTCGTTTAAGAATGGGGCTTACAGTTCAATGAGCAAGGAAAGTTGTGTGAGTGTACCACACCAGATTTTTGAAATTGTTTAGTCACAACATGTTTTGGCTTCATGATGCCATTATCAAGCCATCAGACTATCAGTAAAGAGATACTTGATCATGTTGATACTGAGGATACCAATGTTGAGAAAAACATGGGAAAAACTTTGTTCAAAATGAATGGAATCAAAGAGTTATTATGGTTAGTTATTGTAAGGCTACAATATACAAAGGCTACGTGCTCCATATGCACATTCATAGAATAGAATGACTACCTTTATTTTTGACCTAGGAGGGCGAAACTAGGGCGCAGTCGGCCTCTCTTACACTTAACCCTCCAATACAATCTAAATTTTCAAATTGACAAGCAATACTCAATAAAAGAAAATGAAATATGTTGTATGACCTATGTATGTGTAACGATATTTCATCGTTTATAGTCACAAAATATTTTATAGCCCTGAAACGGTCTAATCAATTTTTTGGCAGAAAATGGTCGAATGGACTGACATAATCTGTGGTAATATTATGAATATATCTGAATACATGATTTAATGACTGTGTAACGGGCTTTAAGAATAATGTACTGTATTATATGTTCAAAGATTAGAAGCACCACCCACCTCACTGTAGCTCAAAACTTGTCATTTACCTGATCAGCTGATTGAAAAATAAGCTGGGTTTTCGTTTGTGCGTAAATGCCACCGTCGACCACGACAGGGAGAGAATCTCAGATTGGGTAGATTTCAATTTGTCTACATAACCTAAAAGATTATGTTCAATTATGTTTTAATGGGGCAGGTTGAGCTTATACTTTTAAATGACAATATGTTGATATTATTAGAAATGTTTGATTCTTTAATAATAAAAACCAATGATGAAAAGTTATTTGATCAGCTGTTTAAGCTCACTTGAAATTTGGACAGTATGAATGTCAACAATGCTTGACGTCGTCGACTGCGGAAATTTACGCACAAACGAAAATGTCAGTCCAAGCTGGCATAATCAGAGAGAAACATTCTATAGGTAGCCTACTCTGGGCATGATCTTGTCTCACTTCCAAACTGACTCGCTTCCACTCTCTCACTCTCTCATTTCCTATAATAGACGATCAAAATCTGTGACTTGTGTCAACTGTTTCTGGAAGGCGTCAACTTAACATCTATACACCTAGGGCTGTATCTTTTTACTTTCCTTGCCCTATTACCATAGGTAAGGAAAGTATTGCTTTCCAAAAAAATTTATGGTACCCTAATTTCATGTTTTCTATACGTTTCAAGGTCCCTTGAGTCCAAAAACATGATTTTTGGGTGTTGGTCTGTGTGTGTGTATGTGTGTGTGTGTGTGTATGTGTGTGTGTGTGTGTGTGTGTATGTGTCTGTGAACACGATAAGTCCATTCCTAATTAACCGATTGACTTGAAATTTTAAACTGAAGGTCCTTATACCTTGAGTATCCGACAATAAGAAATTCAATAAAATTCAATCCAAGATGGCAGAAAAAATGGCGGATAATTACTAAAAAACCATGTTTTTCACGTTTTTCTCGAAAACGGCTCTAACGATTTTTTCAAATTTATACCATGGATAGCTATTTATAAGCCCTATCAACTGGCATAGGTCTCATTTCTGGGGAAATTTCAGGAGCTCCGTAATATTCTTGAGAGAAATGTCGGATAAGTGCTAAAAACCCATGTTTTTCACGATTTTCTAAAAAATAACTTGACCGATTTTTTTTCAAATTCATACCCTGTATAGTTATTTATCAGCTCTATCAACTGGCATAAGTCTCCTTTCTGGGAAACCAATGGAGGGTCCACCCCATCCTTGGGAATTGGACTTAGTAACCTCCTTCTCGTGCATGAAGTAGGTAGGTAGCGCAGTTCATAAAAAGAACACATATCTTAGTAGAGATATTTCATCTGTAGAACAACTGTTTTGACGACTTTAAAAAAATGACTGAAAAAAAATAATCGAATTTCACAATTCACACAAAGAAAAAGTACTCTGAAAACAATTATATATACACATATACTGACAGAAGTCTGATCGTAGTTTCAAATATGAGCAAGGAAAGTTGTGTGAGTGTACCACACCAGATTTTTCCACTCGTTAACAGAATTCACATTGTCTCGTATGGAGTGAATCATACGAGCGAAATAGACATTAGAGATCATGTTGAGGCAATCCTGAAGATGCGAAAAAATGGATTCAGTGGGTCAGCCTACCGTATAGTTGGGGGTTCTAATAATGAATTTCTTTTTCAAAAATGTATTTAAAAGGGTTATTACCGGATTGAGATACCTACACTTCAAGTGAAGATTTGTTCATTAATCATCTAGAGCTGTACTATATTCCAAATTATTTCGAAATGGTTAGGGCAATTTTTTAAATACCTTGGATATACAAGCGTACTCACAAAAATTGTTCACTTAATATAAATTTGAATTTCACTTTAAACAATCAGCAATAACGTCATGCTTCCCATTCTCTAATTGCAGTTAATTTAATGTTAATCTCATTAATTGCTGACAGTTAAAGAGTGGATCTCACTGTAAGACGATTAAATGATCACACTAACTCTTCGACACATTTTACATAGGACAGCTGATTCCTGGACTGCTTGTAGGTTAGAAAGTTGTTGATTGTTGGCAATCTTTGGGAATCTACAGATTGTAAAATATCACTTTTAATTATGATTTTGTACAATAAACGCCTGTTTAACAATCCTAGTCAAAAGCCAAATAGTGATATATTATTTGAATTTGTATCAATTGCCTGGTTGGAAACTCTTGTAACAGAGAAAATTGGTGGTTAAATATTATTTTAAAAGATAAATTTGAATTTTTACCTGTATCATAGTCATCGTTTAACCAACAATTTTAGATCTGAACAAACACTAACTTTATCTGAAAAAACTTTTCCCGGATTTCTCTATTTTGGAGTGTTTCTACTTCCTCGGCAAGATTCCTGTATCAGAGCAAATAGGTGGTTAAATATAATTTTAAATTATAAAATTTTAATGTGTACCTGTATCATAGTCATCGTTGAACCAACAATTTTAGATCTGAACAAACACTAACTTTATCAGAAAAAACTTTTCCCGGATTTCTTTTTTTTGGAGTGTTTCTACTTCCTCGGCAAGATTCCAGTATTAGAGCAAATAGGTGGTTAAATATAATTTCAAATTATAAAATTTTAATGTGTACCTGTATCATAGTCATCGTTGAACCAACAATTTTAGATCTGAACAAACACTAACTTTATCTGAAAAAACTTTTCCCGGATTTCTCTATTTTGGAGTGTTTCTACTTCCTCGGCAAGATTCCTGTATCAGAGCAAATAGGTGGTTAAATATAATTTTTAAATTTGAATGTGTACCTGTATCATAGTCACCGTTGAACCAACAATTCAGATCTGATGAAACCCAAGATTATCTGAAAAAACTTTTCTCAAATTTCTCTATTTTGAAGTGTTTCTACTTCCTCGGCAAGAGTCCAAAACTTTGTAATAAATATCATAGTTACAGTGATGCCAAAACAGTTTGGCTATACAGGGATGTTTCAGAAGGGGTTCCCTTCCCTTACTCCCCAACTCACCCCAGCTTTTCATGTTTTGCCTCAAGGCACGCCCAATCGCCCATCCTTCACTGCAAAAAGGGGATGAAATAGATGAGTACACAAAAGTTTTCGGAAAGGATAGAAGCATAGAGAGAGATAGTGAGCGAGCGACCGAGAGAAAGAGAGAAATAAAATATTGGCAAACTGAACAGCGACAAGGAAAGGATTTCGACATGGATCTTTGTCTTTCTAGGCATCAGATTTAGGTTCTCTATGGCAGTAAATCTGAGAGTTGGTGCGTATTTTCGAAGCGATATTTTCCATGAGAAATGTACACTTTAAAATTTATTTCCACGAGAAATGTACACTTTAAAATTCATTTCCACGAGAAATGTACACTTTAATAGTTATTTGTGCAACTAGTGCGCAAAGTGACAGTTTGCTGCACCGAAAGAAACGTTTACGCCCGAGCCGTAGGCGAGGGCGGAATGGTTTCTTGAGTGCAGCAGAGGAACTTTGCGCACGTATTTCACATTAAGTTTTTCCTACAGTTACCATTGAATATGAAAGTGGGTAATTATGGGTAAAATTGCCTGAAATTCATCAAATGTTTTTCTGTGTAATTTTATTATTGATAAAAACCTTAATCCTAAAATCCTAAAGTCCTCGTTGTCCTTGGTTATAATATAAATAATGTAATAATTAGCGCGTTGTGCTTCGTTGCACCTCTGCTCACTATAGCAGCCACAGCAGTCACTGTTACCAACTTCATTTTGATTTTGCTGCACTGTTGCTCCATATAACCTACTAAGTATTTTGTGTTGCCATGTTGCAAATCTGGAGTGCAGAAAAATTTTTCCCGCACTAGAGCGGAAAAGTGATTCTTTGCGTTCTGTAATCAGTGCAGCAATGGCCACTTTTCAACGTAACTGTAGGAAAAATTCATTTCCACGAGAAATGTACACTTTAAAATTCATTTTTCACTTGCAAAATTTCATAAATGATCCACTCTGAGATAATAAACCAGCTGTTTATATGTGTTGCTATGCGTTGTCATGATTTATTATTAATTAAATAGTTATCTCAGTTTTTCTTGAATAAATTGTAATAAAGAAGTACACAATTTATGTGTGAACTTTGGTTTTATTCAACAAAAACTGAGTTAACTCTATTTTATTAATAATGAATCATAGCAACGCATATAAACAGTTGGTTTATCATCTCACACTCGGATAATAATGGATTAATGATAAGAATATTTAAATGTTTGTTGTTTACCCCAATCAGTGATAATATCAGGGCACCGAGCTTTGCTAGTCATTTTTATTTATTGATAAACAGAGCACAATTCTTTAAAATGTTCGTGTTTATATTTTACAGCTGGCTATACGTCATCTTATGAATTTCGGGGATGAGATATTTTGATTTTCCACAAACGCACATTTTTATTATCCACAGACGACGAAAGTCTCAGCTGTTTTTCCAAGGATGAATTAATCGTTAGAGCCGTTTTCGAGATCCGTTGGACATAAATAACCAAATATGAAAATATATTATACAGATATACAGAAATTGCTCGCTTAATATGATAGGATTCTGTGCTGTGGCTGGTTAAGAATACACACTGTGTCGGAAGTTAATGATAAAATTGTAAATGAAATGTTATCAAAATTATTGTTTTGGGTCTTTCATGTTGGACTTCCTAACTTTGACAGCTGATTGCGGCCGTCTAGTATTGAAGCTACATGTGTCTAATTAGCTCTCATCTATTCAGTATGTCTTGCCAAATTACCATGGAAAGTTGAAGCGTTCAACAGTGAGTGCAAATGATGGAATTGGTTTATCAGAATAATTATTGTTCTATGCAGTATGCTGACGATGTTTCAAGAGCTTCTTTCCTCATTTTACGGTCACAATAATCGTCCTGCCGAGTGCCAGCATTTGGTCAAATTAGTCGGGTGTTGACTGTGGCTCAGTGCAGAACCGTATATTATGCGTATGTTCAGTCCCTCCTGGAATATGGCATCCTAGCATGGGGTGGTTCATCTTCGGCTGTTTTGAAACCTCTTTCTGTCTCACAGAAGGCTATTATGAAAAAAATCCTCAATAAGAGTGCAAGATATCCCACAAACTTACTGTTTCAAGATTTTCCCGTTCTTAATATAAGGCAGCTCTACATAAAAAGTCTTGCAGTTTATATATCAAAAAATCTGGTGAGGTACACTCACAAAACTTTCCTTGCTCGTATTTGAAACTACGATCAGACTTCTGTATATGTGTATATATAATTGTTTTCAGAGTACTTTTTCATTTATGTAAATTGTGAAAATCGATGATTTTTTTTAGTCATCATTTTTTTAAAGTCGTCAAAACAGCTGTTCCACAGATGAAATATCTCGACTATGTGTTCTTTTTATGAACTGCGTTTTTACCTACCTACCTCATGCACGAGAAGGAGGTTACTAAGTCCATTTCTCAAGGATGGGGTGGACCCCCCATTAGTTTTCCAGAAAGGAGACTCATGCCAGTTGATAGAGCTGATAAATAACTATACAGGGTATGAATTTGAAAAAAATAGGTCAAGTTATTTTTGAGAAAATCGTGAAAAACATGGTTTTTTAGTAATTATCCGTCATTTTTCTCAAGAATATTACGGAGCTCCTCCAATTTTCCCAGAAATGAGACTCATGTCAGTTTATAGGGCTTTTGACGTGACAACGTCTTATAAATTGGTTTGCCGGGTGACACTTCAAGAAACTGCGTTACGTTCCCACGTTATGCGCTCACAATGAGAGCGAGTGAGAGCGTTCGTTTCGGTTCACGGTCGTCTGGAAAGAGCACGAATAGGAGCAGTGGCGAGCAACCAGCAGCGACCCGAAGGCATTCGGGTCAACCAGCACCTGAAGAGAGAGTGAAACGGAGCAGTCAACCTGCAATCTCCTGCTTAG
This sequence comes from Nilaparvata lugens, assembly GCF_014356525.2. Classification (NCBI taxonomy): domain Eukaryota; kingdom Metazoa; phylum Arthropoda; class Insecta; order Hemiptera; family Delphacidae; genus Nilaparvata; species Nilaparvata lugens. The sequence goes on from NC_052518.1 coordinate 8,973,572, forward strand.
GTGAATAAGTGAATAGGTTATGTCTTATGTTGTAGTAATCACAATAATGCATAATCACATAATCATGCATAAGTGAATAGGTTATGTTGTAGTAATCACAATGTTGTGGTTCAGTGCGAGATTCTTTGTATAAATTAATGTTTTCAATATAATTCTTTGTATAAATAAATGTTTTAAATTGTTACTATTATTTCATCCTTCTTCCTACTATATGAATGAATATTCACATTAAAATTATTTTACCACTCAAAGTCGTTGTCACGTAAAACTTTCGCCCGTATACCGACTTTACAGGCAGCCATGCAATTTTTTTTTAAAGTCGTTAAATAGCTATCCATGGTATAAATTTGAAAAAAAACGTTAGAGTTGTTTTCGAGAATACCGTGAAAAACATGGTTTTTTAGTAATCATCTGCCATTTCGAATTCAATTTTATTTAATTTCTTATTGTCGGATCCTCATGGGGTCCTCATAAGGACATTAAGTTTAAAATTTCAAGTCAATCGGGTAATTAGGACACACACACACACACACACACACACACACACACACAGACCAAAAATCATGTTTTTGGACTCAAGGGACCTTGAAACGTATAGAAAATTAGAATTTGGAGTACCTTAATTTTTTAACATGTTGCAATTGAGAAAAAATAAAACATCTTGGCGATTCAGAGAAAGATTGAACAGTTTTGATAAAGTCATAATCAATAAATTCTAGTGGATTTGAATTATAATATATTAGCAATAAATAATTGAACGGAATAGATAGTGATTCTTTCTCATTATTCTTTCATAGCACGAAGCTACTCGTAACTTTATACAATATTTTTCGTTCAACCGTTTCGCTTTCTTCTCATTGTTTGGACAATAAATGATTATATGAAATGATACTGATAGACTAACTTACCAAAATAAATGAAATATTATACTCCTATATTGATCTTACAGAGCTGTTCTTCTGAGTACGGTATGAATAGTGTAGCTTTATTGTAATTTAGTTTGACTTGTTTTTGGCTGAAGCTTTTATTATCTTATTGAGTTATTTGATTTTATTGCTTTTGCTATTTGAATTGAAACTGCTAAGTTTGGATAAGACTTTGTCACCTATGCTGATGCGGCACTGAGGCAGGTAAGAGTGCGGGCATAGATGTAGCGGCAGAAGAATCTTTTACGGGCTGACCTTCCTTGTCGTTGATTACATTATTTTGAAGCACTGCTGCAGAGTCAGCCATATTATTCGCTTCTGGGGACTCTTCGTCATTCTTAGCTATTGGCTGTCAACATTAACAATGAAAAATTCATTTAGAGAAAATACTCAATTTTTTATATGATTCTGAACATATACGGTATAACTATACAATACAATATACTTTACAATTTACAATACAATAGAAATACACAAAACTGTTGATTTATAATAGAGGTGATAAGGTAATTTAAATAATAATTAATAAAGGTAATTTATAATAAGTTTGTAGACTGATTAGGAGAAATAGAGGATGTTATTATTTAACATCAACCACAATAATTGTCACCTACTGAGATAACGTCTAGTATAGAGTGAGAAGTAAATTTTATAATATAATAATAGCAATTAACCCGTGCTCCGAAAGGGTCTGTTTGAAGCACGAACAGACAAACTGAGAACTTGAAGCACTGAAATCTTGAAGAACTGAAAATAAGCCTATAACTATCCTCGGCAAATTCAGAATCAATAATATGCAAAATCTCATGTTAATCAGTTCAGTAGTTCAGACGTGATGATGCGTCATACGTGAATTTCCTATCCAGTACCTGTATACGCCAATTCTTTCTTTAGAATATTATCATAGATCAATAATGTTATAAACGTTATGTATTAATTCACATCCAAGTCTTTAGAAAACGCACGTAAACAGCAGCAGAAAGACGTCTGCAGAGGTCCACAGAAAAACGGAGAGACTTCCTTGCCAGGTGTTTGAATTTTGAAACGCACACAGACATCCATGATTGAAGATTGTATAGTGAGGTCCACGTTATAATGACAGTATTTGATCAACTTTGGTTTTGCTATCCTTGTCTATCATTCGACAAAGCCGGTGGTACTATCCTTTTCTAGGTCCACAACGATGACAATTATGTTTTTGACAGTGTAGAAATTTAATTAATTGATGCAGAGAATCGGCATCGCTATTCTTCTATCTTTATCCACTGACATTATTATAACATGGACCACACTATAGGAATCGAAAGATGTAGAGAGTTGATACCAGAGAAAGCCTTAATTAATGTGTTTGATGGAACCATTGTGAAGGAACTTTAAAAGGACCCTAAATCACAATGGTTCTCCAAAAAATTTGCTTATTGTAATTTGTACTGTGTAAATTGTTCATAACAACTCAGTAGAAGAGCATGTTCTTATCAAACACTGCACAAAACTCTGGCGAGAGGCAGCGCAATAAAAGTCTGTTATAAGTAACAAATGCAACGCCAATTGCATTGAAATTGATGTAGTGAGCTCTCCACACATCAAAAATTGTTTAGTGATAGTAAACATCGATGAACATCTGCAAAAAATTTATAAATAAGCATTTTTAAAAGTGCTCTTACGGAAATTTGAGTAGGAAAAAGCTTAATGTAGTTGTAAATGGTTCCGTTAGATGGCGCTGGTAGTAAAAATGATACAAACTACTTGATACTGTATCAACTTCAAAGAATCGCAGAGAAATGAAACAAAAGGTACAACAGTACTCAACAACTATGTTGTACTGTTGTACACTGAATGAAATAAAGAAGAAGAAAAAGAAAAATCTTCAAGTAGAAGATGTAGATTCAAAATTTGTCAGTTGAGAATTGTGTAGGCAGCGCTGCACAGCATTCAAATGTGGAACTACCAGCAGCCAGATTGAATTTCAACTAATCAAATCTGCAAACACTAGTTTTCACCTAATTTCAATACTATCAAACAATTTTCAGATGCTTCAATCAGAAAAAAATGTTGATGAAATAGAGGTTTAATCGTTTGGCACAAATCAAATTTCTATAAAGCTTGTAGTTTTAATGCAATTCGGGTATATTTTTGAGCGATTTTGACAACTCTCACTAGAGAATTGGACAAATGCCAGAATAAGTCTTTCCTCTCCACTTACACGGATCGCTCCACCCAGGGGAAAAAGCTGGTTCCTACATTGTTTGTTGTGTATGAAACATTCAGAACAAAGTTTAAATTTTCTCTCCTATACTAGAGAAATTTAACAAACGATTTAGGAACTAGGTCTTTCTCGAGGGTGGATCAAAAAATTATCTAATAATACAGGGCCCGGGCCACCCAAAGTTCAAAGCTGGACTCTGTGGCTGTGCCATGCCACTCACAGTCCAGATTTAATTTTGGGTAGGCTCCGTACCACAACTTACAGGTTACTTGTTGGTTGAACAAGTAATATAACTTCATCATTCTGATGAAGTTATAAAATGAATAATGAATGTATTATTTTTGTGGAATATTACTGGCTACTGAAACTACAACGGTAGTTGTAGTTCATTTACAAAAGTGCCTACTTGCCAAAGGCAAAATTTTTCAGGAAACAAGAAAAACCTTCATTTTATTGAAATAATGAGTTAATTAATTACTTTTATATTTATAAAATCAGTGAATAAATTGGAAACACAATTTACAAGGTCTCAGATTACAATTTTTCTATATATATAGTAGTGAGTATTTATATAGTAGTTTACTATATATAGTATTAAGCTGTTTTAATATGCAACTAGACAGCTTTGGAAAAATATTTGTAATAAGCAAGTTTGGAAATGGACCTTTGTAAAGTAGCTAGTTTTGATACTGTAAATCTAGTTTTGATACTGTTTTGGAAATCTAAAACAACAAAGAGCCTGAAGAAGAGGTTTAAAAGTTTAAAACAGAGTTTATTCAATGAAATGTTTTATTAAACATATTGGAATAACACAAAATCTTATATGAAATGTTAAATCAATGAAATATTGTAGAAAAAATATGGAAAATGTATTCTCTCCTAATATTAAAAATTAGCTTGAACAATGTTCATGTAATTTTTCCAAATGTTGTGAACAATTTATGCAAAATTTTACTGTCTTCAATCAATAAAAAATTAGCTAGCTCAACGTAGGTCAAGAAGAGTTTTTTTGCTTGATTATCATAAGTCTTTTTTTACACTCTTATATTTATTTCTTTCATGGGCTCATCAATTTCTTCATTTTTATCAACATTTTGAAGATCCAGTTGTTCTTGTTTTGATATGACATCTTTGTAGAATTTCAAATGACAAGAATTTTCCACTGCACCTTCTTCAGCTGTCACTTCTTCTTCAGCATTCATTCTTCCTCAGGTATAATACAAAACACAAGACAACTTGAACAACATAAACCTCTTGAAAATCAATCAACTTTCATTGAACACAGCAGATTAAAAATAACTTATCCCCTGGAAGTGACAGGTTGGCCAACAGTACTATAGATTTTTATATTCAGTAATATTAATTTTTACTATAAAAATCTACACCAGTGTTTCAGAATGAACAATATTGTAGAAGCTTACAACTAGTAAGTAGGGCTTTTTTCTATTGCAACTAGCCAGTTTTGGAAAAAACTTCGTGACGCAATCATCTTGGTTGCTAGCAAGTAGATAGTTTTTGAACAGTATCTGAGTTTGCATGATGACAGTTTTGGAAATGGATTGAAATGCAACTAGGCTCACTTTGAATCTGTACTCAATTTTCAATATTTTTTTAAAAAAAGGATGAAGATACTTTTATCACTGTAGTGTTTTATAATGTGTATTCCAGTGGTACCGACAACATGCAATCAAAATCTCAATTTCTCAAATTTTGTCAAGAAGGCACTTTTGGAAATGGACGACTCGCTCTTTCCTCTGCACTCAAATGGATCGTTCCGCTCAGGTGAAAGAGCTGGTTCCTACATTGTTTGTTGGTTATGACACTTTCAGAACAAAGTTGAAATATTTCTCTCCTACACGAGAGAAATTTAACAAATGATTTGGGAACTAATTCGTTCGTTTGAGCGGAACAAAAAAAATTATCATGCAATGCAGGGCTCGGCCCACACAAAGTTCAAAGCTGGACTCTGTGCCACTCACAGTCCAGATTTAATTTTGGGTGGGCTCCGTACCACAACTTACAGGTTACTTGTTGGTTGAACCATTCTGATGAAGTTATAAAATGAATAATGAATGTATTATTCTTGTGGAATATTAAGTTACTGGCTACTGAAACTACAACGGTAGTTGGATACGGTAGTCAATATTTGTAAAAAATCCACACTCGTTCAATTAGTATAAATAAGAAATCTCTCTTCTCTTTAATAGAATAATAGAAGTTCGATTGAACTTCTGAAGAGATATGTTCCATTAACAAAATTTAATTAAAACGTTTAGAAAGATCAGTGAATTATTTTCTCCAATGAAACCCCATTCCAGGTTACAGGCAATAATCCTGAATCGTTGTCGACACTTTTGAACAATGGGGTTATGTCGGATTGTGAACATTCATTGCAACAGGTGGAACCCGAACCCATTTTGTGTTAAATGCTGATTGACACCCACTGTGAAGAAGAAGAAGGAGGAGAAGAAAAGAAGAAGAAGAAGAAGAAGAATATGTGAGTGGCCATACACATTCTGACCGCGGGGCAGAGTCAGCAGATTCGCTTTTCTGCCATGCATTTCATGCCACCAAGGTACACATTTCATTTTTTCAAATACCTGCTGCAAAGGAGTCTCATCCTCACGCTTTAGTGCCGTATCCAGAAAACAAATTTGGGGGGGATTCATAAATTTTTATGAACATATGCCAATGTTCATAACATTGGCATAGAAAGCACCTTCACGTATCTCTCATCAAAGGGGTGTCAATTTTGAAAATGTTACTTCAATTTGGTGCGATTTTACGCGCAATTTTACACTTGAAAACTAACATTCATTTAAGTTTTTTGTGTTCAGTAGGCCACCTTATTATTACGATTTTTCCTTGAAAATTTTATATAGGCCCATGTTTTTTAATAATTATATAACGAATAGAATGGAATGAAATATAATTTTATTAGGTAGTTATTCAATTGTTTCAAGAAAAAAATTAATAGGCTAGGTCTGCTTTTTATTACATAGTATGCTAAAGTGCTATAATTTAGGCTCCTGGTCAATTTTTTTGGTCATGTATCATATGATCACCTTACAATTTTTCAAAATGGCGGTTCAAAAATGGTGGACGAATTTGGGTGTGACGGAAAACCTGTTTTTATTATTCCAATAGGATTCCCAATCATACCTATTTTCTAAGTTCCTTTTTGAAAAAATGTTCAGCTGCTTCCATACAACAACTGGAAGCATGTCAAATTGAAAACTTGACAAACTGAAAACTTAATGTGATCAAATCTTGAAGAATCGAAAATAGGCCTATAACCATCCTCGATTAATTAAGAATCTATATGCAAAATGTCAAGTTGATTAGTCCAGTAGTTAAGACGTGATTATGTGTCAAACATAATTTTCCTATTCCGTACGTGTATAAGCCAGTTCTTTCCTTTATTATAGTATAGATTATTATGTTGCTTTGATCTGTGATCAGTATAAATGTATTAAATGTATCATCTAAAGGTGCGACTACACAAGCTGAACCGAACCCCGAGCCGCGCAGCAAACCGTGCATTCCGCCGAACATCGCGCCTTTCAGCGAACATGAGCATAATTATGTTTCATAAAGTTAAAAATCAGCTGTTAAACATTCGCCGTACCGTACTCCGAACCGTTCACCGTGCCGCTCGCCTCTGTTCTAACTGTTCGCCGTACTGTACTCCGAACGCTGAACTTTTCAGCCAATCAGAAGCCTCCATTACAATTCGCCGTGCAGTTCGCTCTACAATTGATCAACAATTTCATCAACTAACCATAAACTGACTGAAATGAATACTTCAATTTCATGTATTTAATTGATAGAATTATATAAATCTACAGTGTAGGTCATATCTAAATTCACAGAGAGTTCGATTGTTGTTGGCAAGAAACTTGTTATTCAACGCAGAAATCATTGTTATTTTAAAAGATAGGATAAGTTAAATAGTTTCCCTTTCAGGGGGAGTTTTGACAACCCACAAAATTCATTTTCACTTGAAGAAATATCGAAAAGGTGCATATGACCTTATTTTTTTGTTCAGCTTGCCAATATACCCCTCATTTCAATATTAAAATTTTCGACTGACTGTACAGTGAGTCAATCATTCTATCAGGGCTCGAATAATTTTGGGACTGTAAATTAAATAAAAATGGAAGAGAATAATTTATTTATGTCTTACTTATTTAATTTAAGAATATCAGCACCTTTATTCAAAGCGATATTAACTGCATGCGTATTCATATTGCCGATACAGCATTGATAAAACTGTAGACGTTTATTTAGCACTTTGTCTCAAAAAACTGTTCTAGCTGAAAAATTGATAATCCATGCCATATGTAGGCCTATACATTGCATCAGAATACATCTGTACTTTTCACCATTTACTACTTTCCATTCACAACTCACTACTTATTTTTTATGCCTATTTATTATGAAAACATTGGGATTTTGTCAAAAATATAACCTATTTATTGTAAAATAAATTGAACACAAAGTTATTAAAATAACGAAGTAACTACATTTTTCTTCAGTCTTCAATCATCACTGAAGATTACATCATTGGTGTCGAAACATGCTTGTTATTTTACAATAAATATTAGTGATATGTCTGACAAAATCCCAGTGTTTTCATTATTGATAGATATCACAACATCTCAATAGCAACAGTACCTATTTATTACTTTCTACTCTCAAATCAAAGTTTTATTCAATGATATCAATTACATGACAAATTCCATTATACAAATGATATTATAGATCATTGAATACAATACTGTTCGCTTAAGAAAAATCTTGTCTGCAAACAGGAGTGAAATACATTCAGAACTCAACTAAAAATGCTTATCTATAAACTCAAATGAAAATACTTATCTTAATTAAATTTAATTATCTTAATACCTCTCTATTCAATGCTTACTATTTACTTTTTTACTGACAAACCATTCAGTGTACAAAGCTCACACATCTACTCCAATCCATAGCAATAGAACTACTTTGTCGTTTCTTTGGCAAGCCACAATCCTATTATAATCGTCAATATCATACATGGGTCGGAAAGAGGGAAAAGGGAAATTTGGAAATTCCCCTCGGGGATCCGAAGAGAAATTTGTGACAAATGAACTAACTGGAGCGGCAGTCCAATGTTGATATTATAGATAAGCATAATATTAGACCGCTGGCATAGAATGTTATTATGATCAGGGGCGAGGGGAGGTAAGGGATCCCCAGGGACCATAGTGACGCAGTTAAGCTCATCAAATATCTGGCTGGAGACACTTATCCAATTACTGAATAGAGGGTTGCAGTTTCGTCTCGGGTCTTCCACTAGTTCAAGCAAGTCCATGAGAAAGAGATGGAATCAGTAGCGTGAGGTTGGATAGAGGAGGAAAGGTACTTTTCAATAGAATATAACGCGACAAGTTTTGATACTGTTATATCTTACTCTTTGAATAAGATCAAGTTCAGTGCGGAGGAATACTACGGTTACAGTTGAACACCTTCCCAGTCGAGTTACATATATGATTATTTTTAAACGGTAGAATAATTAGAAACAGAAACCACGTATCTCTATTATAACTCTATCTGTATTCGTTTCTATCTCTATACGTTATTAAAACGTGTCTCTATTATGACTGTATTGTTAGGCTACATTTTTCATAATTTTCAAACAGAGGCCACGTAATTATGATTATTGAATACTTGAAAACGTCTTATGATGAAGTCTGAAAGTGTCTCTATGAGTATCAAATCAAATCAAATCTTTATTATTGTCATAAACAAACTTTGATTGCATGGACAAAAGTCAATTGAACATTTATTTATTTATTTACAATGCAAATGACACTAATGTAATAACATTGAAAGATAAAATAATAAGGTAGTCCTTGTGCTATTTTTCTTCCAAATTTATAGGTGACAAAGTCCAAGATAAGGTTAGAATTTCACGTGTTATTTCATTTGATTTCACATGAATTTCACATAATTATTCATATAGAACATACACGAAAGAAAATATACATAAATTCACACAGCTACATAATCTGAAAACAGACCAGAGTTAAAGCAATTGAGAACAATATATTATGGATAGGCATTGCAGCTCAACATTTCTTCAACCGAGTAAAATGCTCTCTCCTTCAACAATTTCGTTACTATAGACTTTAATCGTCTACTGTTCATATTTCTAACTTCAGATGATAGAGCATTGAATATTTTTACACCTAAATATTTGTACATTCGTTGCGTTCTAGCAAGCCTGACCCGACTCGAATCTATCCGACCACTAGAACTCGTGTTATATTCATGAATTTCTCTTCTTAAATTGAAAATACTAAGGTTATCTTTTACAAACATCAAACATTCCAAAATGAAAATACAAGGAAGAGTCCGCACACCACTAGCTGAAAACACAGGTTTACATGACTCCCTGATTACACGATTTAGCATGATTACATGATTAAATGACAAACACTTACAAAGTGTTAAAACTTTACAGTTTCTGACTTTATATGTAAATTCTTCACTAATATTTTCTCGTTCATCATGTATTTTGTTATGATAGAGTGTTGCCATAGAAAAACAATAGCTCAAGTAGATATCCCTTGGTATAGGGCGTTTATGTCGCAACTTTTAATGTTATACCAAGCCGATAGTCCATGTAATTCTTCCCCGTGAAGCTGTGTGACACTGGTAGCTCTCATATTGTGCCGTACTGCCGTTCATACACTCTCACCCCAACAAAATAGTACAAATCAACAATAATCAACAGTAATCGGCTTGAGATAACAGTAAAAGTTACGACATAAACGCCCTATACCATGGGATATGTACTTAAACTATTATTTCTCTATGGTGTTACTTTTATCACTTATTTAGCACAGCCATAATTTACGAAGATTTAAATCACATTTCTTACGGGAAAGACGATCTCTGCACTAATTCCACAACCAATTCCACGATTGGAATTCCCACAAAAAAAAATCGGCAGATGCACATTCTAAGGTAGGTAGCGCAATAGACTAGTAGGTCCCATTGAATTTTCTTCGCGAATTCTTAAAAAACCAAGTTGACAAATGAAACTTCGAACAAAAACTCGGTTTGTTCATTTGTGTACGAGACGAATTGGGTAACGTCTATGTCACCAAAACACAAAACCCGAAACACTGCTATGTTCAGAGCCTGCGGAGGGTCCACAATAATCCTGTATTGAGGACTGTTTGTTTATGTCAGACTACTGATTCTAAGTGGGTGAACCTTTTCTATTCCACACTTGACAACTTGCTAATGATCCATGGGAAAGACCTTTGAAGTGCTCATATAAATCCAAGATAGTGAATAAAAATATAAATATGAGTACACTTTTTTAATTATTTCGTCACTATTAAAGGGTACTCAGATTTATATTTATTATATTTTTATTCAAAAGTAGCCCTAAAGAAAAAAGACAATCCAAGATAGTTATTGAAATACAGTATTATTTATTCAGTATGACATCTTCTGAAGGTATAGCTTATTTTTAGAGATAAAATCCATCCTTTGTCAATATATTAGAACCAAAACAACTGTATACATTATTTTAGGTTTGAAATACCAGAAACCTTCATCCTTATCAGCTTTTAGAGGCGAATATTCATGTTTCTGACATAATATTTGTTTCTGGTTTTTTATATTTGTAACATTTTATTTGTTTTGTTATTTTGTTTTGTCTTGTTTTGTGTGTTTCAATAAATTGAAATTGAAATTGAAATTGAAATTGAAATTGAAATTGAAATTGAAATTGAAATTGAAATTGAAATTGAAATTGAAATTGAAATTTAAATTGAAATTGAAATTGAAATTGAATTGAATTGAAATTGAAATTGAAATTGAATTGAATTGAAATTGAAATTGAAATTGAAATTGAATTGAAATTGAAATTGAAATTGAAATTGAAATTGAAATTGAATTGAAATTGAAATTGAAATTGAAATTGAAATTGAAATTGAAATTGAAATTGAAATTTAAATTGAATGATCTGTTTCCTATGTCAACACAATAAAATCCTTGACATTTCCTTGGTTTGCTCTACCTTGAACAGTGTCTTATTATATGCTTTACAGTATGTTATTTTTTTATAAAGGAGTGTTTTTGATGGGACACTTGCGAACCAAATATATATCAGAATTGTAGCTCTGTAGTATAGAACGCTCATTCTGTTAGAAGTACTGGTGCCACTTACATCCTCGCACGGAGAACCCTACAGTAGTAGGGTAGCGCGGGGCTACTAGAGGGCCCGGATTGATTATATGGATTTTTTCAGGGTCAAATTTTCCAACAGACCGGGCCTGTGGGCGCAAATTCAAATTCAAAATGTTTTTATTGCCGTGAACAAATACATGTTATTGACAAAGTCATCAGGTAAACATATACATACATCATACATATATAATACACACATTCCGCTTACTCAAAAAACTCCCATGGGAGCACAGCTAAGAGAAAAATATTAAAATTAAAAGAAAAAATTATCTAGAAATAAGAATAAATTATTTTAAGTTAGCATATGTTTCTAATCTAATTGATTGAAAAAATCAGTCTAATACAGAATTAAAATTTTGAAGCTCGTCGGAACAAAAAATCAAATAAATCGTACATACACAATCGAGCATACACAATTTTTTGAATCAACTTCCATTTACCGGACAGATACAGTACTACGTCCAACAACTCTTCCACCAATCACAAGCGACTAGCTTCGTTCTAGCACACGCCCTTCAATCCTATTGGTCGGTTACAAACCAAATTCTCCATTTTGTGGGATTAATTTGCAATTCCAACCAACCACAAGTGACAAGACTGTTTTTGTGCGAATATTGAATGCGATTCAAGTAAGTGATAGAATGCTCTCTCTAATCAGTATATCTGTTTGTGTTTTCCAATTCAATAACAGCCTACATTCATCTATTCACAAAATAATAATGTTATAAAATGTAGAATCTTTTCTAATTTTACAAATTCACCAGTGGCGGCGATAAGGGCCCCGCAGAGCCCGTGGCGCGGGGGGCCCCCGGCCGATGGGGGCTCCAAGGGGCCCTTAACGAGTGAGGAAGAATAATGAAGAGTTTTAATAAATGTCTTCCTTATGTCAATCAATAACCATAGAGTGTAGCAAAAGTAAAATTATTAAATAAGTTCTAAATATTATATCTATTTACATAGCTACTATCACTATATATAATATGAATAGATCAGTCTCCATCTAAAAATAGGTAATGAAATACAAATTGTCAGTAGTTGGCTCCTTTCCTATTGTTATTGTTTCCAGTGAAATGAATCATTCAACGGCTGAGAGAAGATAAAAAATGCAAACAAACAAAACATAGCATACAAACTAACGACTTTTACAGTAATACAGACTTATTGAATGAAAAAGACTAAGAAATTATCAAAAAACCACTGATTTATTGATAATTAAAAAGACCGGTTTCAGTTATTACACCATTGTCAATCTCTGATAAACCTTCTCTGATAAACATCCAATCTCTGATAAACATTGATAATCTCTGATAAAAAAATACAGACTTCTTACAGTAACGGTGGTGGCAATACTGATCAATTACAATGTCAATTCCAATTAGTTTGAATCTAGCAGTCTAGCTAGTCTGTACGCGTCGCGAAATTTATAAAATCGGTATAGGTTCATGTTTTATTTCATTTTCGGCTACGTTCTAGGGATCTAGGGATCTAGTTCAAGTAATACTGTGTCTGTATTATTTCTTTTATTTCTACTGTTAGTGAAATGGTGTACAGACGGAATAGGAGTGGTGCACAAAAGAGAAAACTTCAGAAAGAAAGAGCAAAAACTGAAGAAAAACATCGAAAACAATGATAGGTAGAAATGTAAAAAAGGTGTAAAAAATACCGTATAAAGGAGTCCCACAAAAATTCTCGTGGGGGGCCCAAATCCTTAACGCCGCTACTGAAATCTACTACTGATTTCAGTGCAAACGTATACCAAAGTGAGAAATGATAAAATCATGTTTGTTTAAAGAGCTGCTATGTGAGAAATAGCTTCCGTGGATGAGACAGTGAAAGCAAACTGTCAACAATTTTTGTGAGAGAAGTAAAATGCTGTTCAAGCGATTCCATAAAAACAATCGAATCAATGAAATTGATCCCAACCACGGGAAGCAGTGATAAAGTAATATCGAGGAGTGGTGTTAGCAATGTGTTTGTACTTTAAATTTCCTCAGTAAGAACATAACCTATTTTTTCGGACATTTCATAATTTATCAAAATTTGGGAACAGAATAGTTTTGGGCTATGCCTGTTGTTCTATCCCGATCATATTCATATGATTTGTAATTATATCAACGAATAAATAAATGTCAATGTGTGGAGCAAACAACATATTAATGTATAACCTGATAATATGATAGTAATTGTTACTATAGTCCATACAAAATTACTTCTGACTTGGAGGAATATGCAGCGCAGAGAAATGGAGGGAGATCAGCCAATTACAGTGATTGAAATGAAATGAAAAAATTCTTTATTAGGCGGAGTTAGGACTTTTAAGTCCTCTCTACCACTCAACCTCAAAATCAGTCAGTGATTGATAGAGTCTTAAGTAGAAGCGCAGTTGCCAATTTGTCAGTCGTCTGACTGCTTTCAGACAGGAAACTTCACATGTGTGGAATGAACACATGAACAGTCACTAGAAGTTGGATAACGCTGGCCGCTTCAAAACGGCAACATCGCACCTCTGTATCCCTGTATGCTTTCTCTGCAGCACATGTCCATCCCAAGTAAGAAGTAATTTTGTACGGAGTATAAGTAAGTAGTAATTTCAACCAGACTAGGAAGTGACAAAAAATATTGGACCTACAGCTAGAGGAGCCAGAAAGGGAAATCTGACCTGGATATGAGTAGCCTACAGTCTGATGATATACAGAGTAGATGGAAAGTTGAGAACGGTTCAACATTTTTATACACAAGATAATTATGGTATGATTATGGATCTCACTCAAAAAAAATATACTAGTTTTCTGTGACTTGTAAAATTCAGTCCATCATTTTGAATGTAATTTCAATAATCTAAATGAGTAGGTGGTTTTTTTTTCTTTAGTGCTACTGTTGAATATAAACAAAAATAGAAATTCAACTACCCTTTTTTAAAATTGTTTAGTCACAGCATGACTATATGATGCCATTATCAAGTAAATAAGGTGGTTGTATGTTTATGTTTTCAATATCAATTTCAATACAAATTGAGTGGTGATAACCGCACATTGTTGAAACAAAAAGTTTCAAATTTATTTACATTTGAAAATAACAATAAATCAAGCAAAAATAAAATTAATCACAGCTCCTAAGCCCGGTTGCACAGCAGCCGGTTAAATTTTAACTGTGATCAATTTCACGAGAACCAATCAGAGAAGGCGTTTTTGAAAAGACTCTGGTTCTCGTGGAATTAATCACGGTTAAAATTTAACCGGTTTTTGTGCAACCGGGCCTTAGTGTAATAATTGTACATGACTAGAAATAAGAATAATATTGTGCAACCGGTACTTAATAAGTAGTTAGAGATGTACTAGTCTGATCCTTAAGGTACCTTATTTTATACTTGTACCTTCATGAGTACACTGCAGAAGTATTTGCAGTAGCTTGCTTTTCGAATTTTATTGAAGTTGTACATAGTATATATTCCTGTTCCAAGGAAAACTCAACTTCCTCCAAAATGACCAGGATATCCAGAACGGAAATCAAATATCGCGTTCCCCCATTTGTGTGAATTCAATTTTGGTTCCTGATTTCCTTCGTTTCCTCTATCGCATTTCACAACTGTGTCCCTTCCACCCTTCGGTCAATGCTCACTTGATCAATTTAGAGTGGAAATATTTCTCAATGCAATGGAAATTGGTTTGGCTAGGATGCTTTGAAGACTTTGAAGATACGCTGTAAAAAGGCCTACTAATCCTACAAGATTTTCATGGTATACATAAACATTTACTTAAAACACTCATCATAATGCCATCTTTGTATTTTCATAGATCATTGTGAAGCATGGGGTACTTGTTTGTTGAAAATAAAGTAGAATGATATTCTAATGCACTCAAAAATATGAGAACAAACTCGATGATAGAACTATATTATATCATATTTCTATCAAGTAGGCCACACAGAGAGCACATGTAGAAAGATACTCATGTAGATAGGATCGCATATTTTAAGTTATGATTTTGGTGTTTTATGTTATGTGTAAGGTATTGACATAGTACATAACACATCACCCCAATTTCGAAAGAATATGCGACTAATGAAGCTACGGAGGGCTGGTGACTAAACTCTCTTCTAATCATTATGATGAAAACTCTTTTTCCATTGTAGATGATAAAATAAATTTGAATTTGATAAAAAAAGTTCTGGGGATGAATTCAGAGTTGAGATAAGAGAGAACTGTTGAGTATGTTTTGTAGTTGTGTTGTGCAGAGGAGGCTGTGGTTTAATTTAACTGCGCGAGGTTATTGCGTGTGTGTGGGTAATGAAAAGCGAGTGAGTGATATGATGAGATGATCAAACGACCATGCGACCGGCGGGATTCAAACCCACGAACTAGGCAGTGCTAGCCGACTGAATTTCGTAGGAGCGTAGGACCAGCACTGGACCAACCCGGCAGGCTATACAATAAAACATTTTTAGTGTAGTGTTTAAGTTTATATAGGATGATAACAAGCTGATTTGCCATTTTGGACAAAATCCCTACTTAGATTTCTATGAGCACTGAGAATATTATTCATTGACAAAATTTTTGTTCTCTATTAGCTTTTCGTAAAAGTGATAATACCAATAAAAATCTTTCAAACAAATTGAATTTATCTCGGTCTTCATATAAAACTATGACGATTTTGGCAAAAAATGAATGACACCTTGTTGTCCGCACTGAATCTGTGAAGTGAAGCACCGGGTTGCATGTATATCTATTAAATTTAACCGTGATTAAATTAGCTTAAGGTTCAATGCCAGGAGAAAAAATAAACTAAAGTGAATGACGTCTGTTTAAAAAGTCCGCTCTTAAATTTATCAGTGGTTAATTTTAATAGACATACAGTACATGCAACCGGGCCATTGTGGGTTACTTTGAACTGGCGAACTAAGCGAACTCTATTAGCGAACTTGGTAACCATTTGAAACACAAGTCAAACTGTACCCAACACAGCATTGTAATGCGCATGAGCAGGTAATGTTTTCATTGGGTCTGTTCCGTACTCTGAGATTACTGTAGCCTTTCTTGAGCGGGTCGCATGAATTGGGAATATCTGGAACTCAAAATATCTTGCAGCTGGCCGGAACAGGAAATATGGAGCTCCGAATATGTTGACAGGCAGAACTCCGAATATCGTGCAGACCGGCGGAACTCAAAATATCTTGTCAGCTGGTGGAATTGGAAGTATGTGGAATTGGAAATATATCGAATTCACAATATTGATCGTTATTAGTGAGACTGTGTAGGTGTGGGATGAAACAAATTTATCGCAAAACAAATGAAGGGTTCTATAGTTAACCTAAAATAAATTCATCAACACATCAACAGTCGTCAGTCTTGTTGTTGAAACAGATAACAGAGTTTTGAAAACTTGCATAATATGTATGAATATAATGAATATAATTGAAAAAGAACGACAGACCAGGTCCAAAAGTATTCTATTCCCAAATTTTGATAATGGAAAACAAGTCCAAAGAGATCAGCCAGTTGTTTCTACTGTTTAAAGTTCAAGTCCAATATTTCCGTTCAAAATTAATATATCATAGAGCTATGAATTACCCTAAGTGGGCTAATTAGTCCATATCATTCCAGAAAATAAGTCAGACTTGAACCATTTCTCAATAACAAACACATTACCAGTACTCCCACTTTGGCACTGATATTTTGAGTTCCAGATATTTCCAATTCCGCCATCTGACAAAAAGATAATTTGAGTTCCAGATACTCCCAATTCCGCCTAGCAGCATATTTTGAGTTCCAGATATTTCCAATTCCGCTGTCTGACAAATATTCGGAGTTCCACCCAGCAACAGTTTTCAAGCAGTTTTCAACAGTCTTTAGCAGTTGAGACTGGTTTTCACTATAGTGAGGTCCACGTTATAATGACAGTGGATAAAGATAGAAGAATAGCGATGCCGATTCTCTGAATTAATTAATTATATTTCTCCACTGTCAAAACCATAATTGGCACCGTTGTGGACCTAGAAAAGGATAGTACCACCGGCTTTGTCGAATGATAGAAAGGAATAGCAAAACCAAAGTTGATCAAATACTGTCATTATAACGTGGACCTCACTATAGTAGAATTAGTGATCGAGTAACTGGCATACTAACTCTACCGAGCTAACACTCTACTCTACTTACTTGGTCAAGTAACTGTTTTCACTACAATTGAGAATAGTAGGTTAAGTGCGTTGTTGTCTAGTCAACAGAATTAACCTAAAAATGTCAATATGGAACACTAGAATGACTCTACTCTACTAACTTGATAATGTTTTCATTAGCATAGTATTGGTAGAGTAGTGTGAGAAGCGGTGGTAGGGGTAGGCAAGTGCTAGAGTACTATCTCACGGTGTATCCCACTCTACTCTACTAAAAACTAGTACTCTACCATGAACGTTTTCATTGGGAGAGTTCACAAGATAGTTAGTACTTGCCCGGGGAATTCCACTAATGAAAACCAGATTTTACGGTGGCTGAGCATATTGTCATAGAGAAAAGATAGCATGAGAAGAGATTCCATGGTATAGGGCGTTTATGTTCCAAATTTCATTGTTGTCTCAAGCCTATAGTCCTAGTAGTTCTTTTTCGTGAAGCTATGTGGACACTGCTGGTAGTCTCTCATACTGTTCAGTTTTCACACTTTCACCCAGCCAAAACAGCAATAATTGATAGTAGTCGACAGTAATCGGCTTGAGTTAACAAAAAACCGGCTTGAAATTTGGAACATAAATGACCTTTATGAATGATACTTATGATATCTTTTCTTTATGGTATCATGGAGCAGATACGCGTGATTATTGCTTATTACAGAAAATTCTCAAAACACTTCGAATAATACCAGCACATTTTCATTCAGAAGAAAATAACCAACCTCTCAATCTATCCCTTTACCTTTGATAAATCAATCAACATTTTTCCTTCGAGGTTATGTTTTAGGACAAGAGTATTCCGTGATAACTGCTGCCGTTGTCACGGTACGCGGTATGTTAGGTCGTGATGATCATCTTCCCGAACACAGAAAGCAGTGATCATCTAAAAGGGGATCTACTATAGTAAGGTCCACGTTATAATGACAGTATTTGATCAACTTCGGTTTTGCTATCCTTGTCTATCATTCGACAAAGCCGGGTGGTACTATCCTTTTCTAAGTCCACAACGATGACAATTATGTTTTTAACGGTGTAGAAATATAATTAATTAATGCAGAGAATTGGCATTGCTATTCTTCCATCTTTATCCACTGCCATTATAACGTGGACCACACTATAGCAATAATGCCTCGTAAAGCGCATGCACAGTTGGAGTTTCTGTTGGAGATTAACGTTTTTGTCTACATTCTTTGTGTTTACCATGTAAAATTATGAAAACATCTCGAATAATACCAGCATATTGCCATTTGAAAGCAAACCCATATCCCCCAACATACCCTTTTTCCTATATGAAAGATTAATACACATTTCCTTTCAGGTTATGCTACAATTGTTTATTAACCCTCAACAGATCATTGGTATCTTAGACCAGTTATAGAATAGACACGCTAGGAAGTCTAGCCTCTGAAGCCAACATCTACTGCCATATCTCCAAATCGTGACGTCATCATCGGATAGAAAACTTTCAGATTGTGTCTATTTCAGAAGGATGTGAATTATTATTCACCAAAATGTTAAGCTCCCGCTGAAATAGACACAATCTGCTATGGAAAACAATGTAAAAAAGCTCTACAGAAAAGTTTTCTACCTGATGCTGACAACACGATTTGCAGATATGGCAGTAGATGTTGGCTTTATCGACTTTCAGTATGAATATACAATGGGACGAGTCTATTCTATAACTGGTCTAAGATTGGTATCATGTACCTAACCTGGTATCATGTGCCTAAAGGTGCATTTCCGTTTATGCGTAAATATCCACAGTCGACGACGGCAAGCATTGTTGACGTACATATTGTCCAAATTTAAAGTGTGCTAAGACAGCTGATCATATAACTTTTCATTATTTGACTTTATTATTAAAGAATTAAACATTTCTAATAATATCACCATATTGCCATTTAAAAGTATAAGCTCAACCTGCCCCATTAAAACATAATTGAACATAATCTTTTAGGTTATGTAGACAAATTAAAAACTACCCAATCTGAGATTCTCTCCCTGTCGTGGTCGACGGTGGCATTTACGCACAAACGAAAACCCAGCTTAACCTGGTATCATGTACCGTCCCTGAGTGTTAGAGCTAAAGGCTTATGGGAACTTTTGACAGTTGAGTTGACCATAGAAGCATATTACTACCAGAGACAGAACAAATTACTGTAGCCTACTATGGATTACAAATCTATTTGTCTATGGATAAACCACCAACCACTTTTTCTATCTATCTTGCATAGATTATTTGCACCAAACATTGAGAAAAAACCCAAACAGTACAGTAAGCTTGAAGAAGCTCTCATTGGGTGGTATAAAGGTGTTCAGTATTTTTTCAGAAATATTTTGAAAATTTTCATAAAAGCCTTTTGGATTGGGCCTATCAAAAGCCTGTTACATTAGGCATATGCCTAATGTCCTCCATCCGGCTATATTATCAAAAACCAATTTTTTACATGGGTATGAGTAGTTAATTTTTTCTGAGGTTAGCCAATTAAATTTCTAGACAACTTGTGGAGTCTATAACTCTACTTGGTCTCATTTTAAAACTACACAAACAACATTGTTGCCATTGGTCAGTCAATTATTTATGGAAATATGCAGTAAAACATTGAGTCTCTTTCTCATTTCTATCCAATTATCATAAAATGTAGTCTATATTTAAAAAATAAATAAGTTGAATAACACGTACCCTTTCTTATACAAACTGCATGTAAATTAACCAGTGGCAGCGCGTTCAAAATAGTTGTCATGGGTTGAACACATATCTTGCGTGATGGGTTGCAGCATAGCCACCTCTAATACAGAGTATTAGACAATTTTTGACCCCGCGGTTCTGTTTAGGGTAGTAAGGAGGTAAACATATCAAAAGTTCCCACCACTACCCCCTGTGCTGAGGGGGTGGGGGTGGTTTAAAGGTAAGTTTAAAAGTTGGTTTTTTGCATAAAACTCAAAAACTATGTACCCTAAGGACTTGACTGTCACATAACAAATTAAAGCTTACATAATTTCCTACAATATTCAAACTTTTTCTATATCTCCTCTAGTTTTCGAAATATCCGCTCTTGAAGGTGTGACATTTTTGAAAAAAACACGTTTGCAACCAATTTTTTTCTATTTTTGCTCTTATAACTTTTTAAAAATTGATTGAAAAATTCCATGCTGATTATGAGCTGATAGAGCATTAAATTCTCTTTAATTTAATGTATAATTTCACCCTTTAACGAATTCCCCGACACCTTCTGCAGCAGCTTTAGTGTTGAGTGTGGAATCTCTATTTTTGCAACAATAGACCAATAAACAAAGGAATTTGAAGGGAATGTTTGAAACAGAATTTTTGACTTCGCAGCTTTGTTGAGACTAGTTAGGAGGAGAACATATCAAGAGTCCCCATTCCTAACACATGTGCTAAGGGGATGAGGGTGGTTTAAAAGTTGCATTTTTCAGCGTTTTGCTTCCAGGATCATATCTTGAGAACATCTTATAACTCTCCAACAATGCATCATGAAAACTAATGCTTATCGTAGGTATGTAGAGCATTGGATTCTCTTTAAATGATGTATTATTTCACTATTCCAAGTTTTCCTTTCATTGTTATAGCAGATTTAATGTAGGGGGTGAAATTTGCATTGCTGCAACAATTGATCGTTTGACAATGAAATCTGAAGGGGATGTCTGTGACATAATATATGACTTTGCAGCTAGATTTGGACTAGTTAGTAGGTGAACATAGCAAGAGTGCGCATCTTTATTCCCTCTGTTGAAGGTGTGGAACCGTGGACACTTGTTGCAGGAATGAAAATTTCACCCCCTACATTAAAGCTGTTATAACAATGAAAGGAAAATTTGGAATAGTGAAATAATACATCATTTCAAAGAGAAACCAATGCTCTACATACCTACGATAAGCATTAGTTTTTATGATGCATTGTTGGAGAGTTATAGGCCCTGAAAGAGCAAAACATTGGATAAAAGCCTGTTATTTTAATTCATCAAGCTTCATTTTTGAATGATGAGTTATGTCGGTTGAACGCATTGTTCTCAAGATATGATCGTGGAAGCAAAACGCTGAAAAATGCAACTTTTAAACCACCCTCACTCCCTTAGCACAGGGGGTAGTGGTGGGGACTTTTGAAATGTTTACCTCCCTACTACCCTCAACAGAACCGCGGGGTCAAAAATTGTTTACCCAACTCTTACCTCTATAATTTTTCCTTCACTGGACTAATAATCTTTTTCAATATAATTGTTAAGATCATTTTAAGAGTGAGAAAAAGTGGCATCTGAAATTTTTAAGTGGTCTAATAAGCGAGTTAAGGGTTGTTGAAGTGCTAACTTTCCAGATCATAAACGATTTCGACTATATTATTAGAACTTCTCTTAAAAAGTCAAAAAATGTATCTTTCCAAACTAAAACATTA
Organism: Nilaparvata lugens; assembly: GCF_014356525.2. Taxonomy (NCBI): domain Eukaryota; kingdom Metazoa; phylum Arthropoda; class Insecta; order Hemiptera; family Delphacidae; genus Nilaparvata; species Nilaparvata lugens. Next base: position 8,995,519 of record NC_052518.1, read on the forward strand.
TATTCCCCACATCGTTCATAAATAAAAAGTAACATTTTTTGTAAATTCGATAACTTGTTTATTTTGGCATTAATCGCGAAAAACGCATATTAGAGCCAATGATATACTGAAGTATTAAAAAAAACTCCAATGGAAAATTCGAAACCGTTTATGATCTGGAAAGAAAACGGAGTTTAGCACTTCAACAACCCATAACTCGCTTATTAGACCACTTAAAAATTTCAGTTGCCACTTTTTCTCACTCTTATAATGATCTTAACAATTATATTGAAAAAGATTATCCAATTTAAATAAAAATGAAAAGGTGTGCCGAACAGCCTTAATAAGTCAATAATTATAGAAGTTTTCTCTGCTATGGTAGTTGGTTTCACCAAATACTGTCAGCATTATTTAAATGAGAAACATTGATGTAATCAATAGGTAATGCTGACAGTATAAAGTGAAACTCACTGCCACTAGAGCTTCCCAATGCACCGCTTTACAATAGAAATTTGTAGTTCAATTATTTATTTATGTATTTTCTTTATCTATTTATTTTATTTCATTATTTGCTATGTTACATTACCAATAAAGCTAGAGAACAACACACCATGGACGACACGGTTAAAAAATGAATTATTTCTTTTTATTAAATGAATTATTTCATAGATCATCTTCTGTGACAATGAATATAGATTTTGGTGAGCTACAAAACTAGATAGGTAGTTTATCAATGGAACCAACACCCTACAAAGTAATCATGAATCAACAGCAAAAGAATAATAGAACGAGCGTTAGTAAAGTTCTGACTTTTGACTTACAAGAGCCCAAAGTCGTTTTCTGTCTGTTTGTATGTTCGACAAGAACTTTATAGAGAATTGATCAATCAGCTTTGAATTTTGAACACGAACTCTTCATACCTTTTTACAGGTAATTCGTTGGACAAAAAAATTGACTCACTCCTTCGTCCTTTTTCAGGATATAAAAGTAAAAGTGAAAGTGCATAAGAAAAAAAAATGTTTTTATTTCTCATTTATCAGTCAGCTTGAATTATTTGCATGCTATTTCAGTAATTTTCCCATTCATTTAAAGAAGCTGATACTATTATTTGGCAGTTGTCACACAAACTGTCAGACAGACAGACTTTATGCGCCGACACATGATTTCAGCTATCTAATATAGAAGGATACAACATTAATTTATAAGTTCTATATTAACTCGCTTCTGTTAACGTCTTTCTGCCTGTCTGTAACATACACGTTATTAATTAATACTACTTGTTATAGCAATTGCTAGGACAACTTTTTTTGTTCCAAGTGTTAAAAAGTGAGTAGAAGCTACTATTAGTGTTCACTAACACTTATTATTCAATGCATATGTACCGTACTCATTCATTTTTGTATCATTCATCGGTACTTTCAAATTTTGAGATCATTGAAACTATTCAAGATATCGATGTGCAAGTTTCGTCATTAATTTTCCTTTGAAATTCTGTATCGAAATCATGTATCACATGACCACCTTCCCATTTGGATCCATATGACGAATCCAAGATAGCGGAAAAAAGTTTTGAAGCGAAAGAAAGTTTTTTTTCAATTGGAATATGATTCCCATGGAACCAACTTCTGTAATATCATACTTGTAAAAGATATATGTAGCTGTTCCCATAATAATTCTCACCAACTGTGTATAATTACAAATTGCGGATATATGTGACAATATTCAATGTACTTGTACATTTGATGAATAAATATGATTGATTGATTGATTGATCTCAGAGATCAATACAACAGTTCGCCCAACAGTTGGGCGACTTTTTCAATCCAGGGGGTCTCTAGTTATAAGTCTGATGGATGTTTTTCAAATTGCAAGGATCATTTTGATAAACTTTTATTATTTATTCGTTGATATAATATTACAATTCATAATGAATATGATCGGGATAGAACAACAGGCATAGCCCAAAACTATTCTGTTCCCAAATTTTGATAAAAATAATGAAATGTCCGAAAAAATAGGTTATGTTCTTACTGAGGAAATTTAAAGTTCAAAGTTCTGTCCAAGTATATATATTAGCTAGAAATTTTGAATTTGAAATGATTAAAATACCAAATTATTGTCAAATTTCGCACTTAACATCACCGCACTTTGAATAAATTAAGTTATTTCAGAAAATTTTGAAGCCAAAAATATACACACAACTTTCAACTAGGCACAGCTGATACAAACAATTTTATAGAGTCTATAAAATGAAATTACTGACAAATGATACAATAATCAAGTTTGATCCACTGCTAATTGAGCAAAGTATTGATATTGACGTTGATCAAATTGAGAATCCTTGTAGAGAAATATTTGTCCAGAAAACGGACTAATAAAACCCATTTTTATAACTGGACATTTAATACGTTTTATAAGTGAACATCTGTATTACAAAAGTGAAAAGTAAAATTGTATTATGCTACTAATAATGTATTTATGTTCAATGCTATGAAAAATTATTGTTTAATCTCTGAGCTTGAAGAGAATGCAGTTGAATACCGTAATCAAAAATTCATATAACTTAAATAGAAACAATTTCAGTACCCTTTTTGAATTATTTTATCAAAACATATTTCGGACATTCATGCCATTTTCAAGTCAAAATGGCATCAATGTTGTGATAAAATAATTCAAAAGGGTACTGAGATTTGTATTTCTATTTATATTACAAGTAGCCCTAAACAGAAAAAATACATATTTATATTATGGTATTACATTTTAGAAGAGGATGGATCGAAAGGTTATAGCGGAATTTAGCAGAATTTACCAACTCTGCTATAAGAGACTACTTAATTCATATTTTCTGTGATAATCTGAAACTTGAAGAACATTATTCACTCACAAAATATACATAAAACGTATACGTATATGTGTAAAACGTATAAATATGTATAAAACGTGATTGCTTCTTCTAAAACTGGAGAACGATCTCATATATACTGTTCAGTACATCAGATCTGATGTACGACCTACGCAATTGATGAATTGAAAAGAAAAATGTTTAGTATTACTGATCAATAATTAATTGAAACAAAACCTACAAACAAAGTGATAAAATTCATTTCAAATCAGTCAAACTTTTAATAACATTAAAATTATTATCAATCAAACATTATTAAAATTCAATACAATCTATAAAAAAGAGAAACTTTCAGTCAAACATTAACATAATTAGAATGCAATACAATCTTTAATAAAAATCTAGAATTTCTAAAACTTCAGTCAAACGTTAAAATTATTAGAATGCAATACAATCTATAAAAACAGAAATCTAAAACTTCAGTCAAACGTTAAAATTATTAGAATGCAATACAATCTGAAAAAAGATAAATCTAGAAGGAACTTCTAAAATTTTAGTCAAACGTTAACATTATAAGAATGCAATACAATCTGAAAAAAGATAAATCTAGAAGGAACTTCTAAAATTTTAGTCAAACGTTAACATTATAAGAATGCAATACAGTCTATAATAAAAATCTAGAATTTCTAAAACATCAGTCAAACGTTAAAATTATTAGAATGCAATACAATCTATAAAAAGAGAAATCTAAAACTTCAGTCAAACGTTAAAATTATAAGAATGCAATACAATCTGAAAAAAGATAAATCTAGAAGGAACTTCTAAAATTTTAGTCAAACGTTAACATTATAAGAATGCAATACAATCTGAAAAAAGATAAATCTAGAAGGAATTTCTAAAACATCAGTCAAACGTTAAAATTATTAGAATGCAATACAATCTATAAAAAGAGAAATCTAAAACTTCTAAAACTTCAGTCAAACGTTAAAATTATTAGAATGCAATACAATCTGAAAAAAGAGAAATCCTGAACTTCTAAAATTTTAGTCAAACGTTGATATTATTAGAATGCAATACAATCTGAAAAAAGAATTATTGGAAAAAAATATAAAAAATAATGAATTATTAAAAAAATTATTAGAATGCAATACAATCTAAAAAAGAGAAATCTAAAACTTCTAAAACTTCAGTCAAACGTTAAAATTTTAGAATGCAATACAATCTGAAAAAAGAGAAATCCTGAATTTCTAAAATTTTAGTCAAACGTTGATATTATTAGAATGCAATACAATCTGAAAAAAGAGAAATCTAGAAATTCAAAACTTCAGTCAAACGTTAAAATTATTAGAATGCAATACAATCTGAAAAAAGATAAATCTAGAAAAAACTTCTAAAATTTCAGTCAAACGTTAACATTATAAGAATGCAATACAATCTAAAGAAAGGGAAATCTAGAATTTCTTAAACTTCAGTCAAACGTTAACATTATTAGAATGCAATACAATCTTAAAAAGAGAAATCTAGAACTTCTAAACTTCAGTCAAACGTTAACATTATTAGAATGCAATACAATCTGAAAAAAGAGAAATCTAGAACTTCTAAAGCATTAGAATAAAACTTTATAAAATCTAGTCATTTTGAGATGAAAAGATAGTGCAATAATTTAAATAAAGTTGGATCAATAATTGAAAATTATAAGAGGAAGAAGATTAATTCTCAACCATTTCCATAAAAAATCATACAAAAGCAATTGCGATAATACAGTTACTATAAAAAATTTATGCAATAATAAAACAAAACAATTAGCTTTGGTCTTCATTTTAGAATTTGCCCAAGATATAATAATAATAGAGGGCTAAGAAGCCAATGAGGGCAAACCATTTTGTTATTTTGCCCACTCCGCGTATTATCAATTGATACCTCTTCCTCTTCCTTTCTGCAGCTTCCTCTCTCGCTCGCTCTTCCCTTTCCACTCTTCTTTTAGCCTTTCTTGTAACAAATTTGGTGATTTTCTTCGATTTTTTCAATCTTACGAACCTCATATACATCTGTAACAATATGTCCAAACAAAAGCAATCAATATTTATGTCACAGCAACAAATAATAATAATAAGAAGAATAATATTTTTTTTGTCATTAAGCAACATTGGCAATAGACAAAGTCAAAACTAATACTAGACATTATACAAGTGAGAAGGATATAAGTTAATGTAATTGAAAGTATATACGGTATACATATATAAACAGCAACATAACTACATCTAAAGTAAACCCAGAAGAATTCAAATATTCATCACCATACAAACACAGTACTAAACAAGGCCCAGTCAAAATGGTTAAAACAAGAAAGAAAAGCTTTGAGCAATCAAGCAATCAATAATCATATCGGAATCCAAGAACTTTTGTGTAGAATACTTTGGTGTTTTCACTAACCAGTTGAAAAGTTTCATTTTAAATGTATCTGTAGACTCATTTATTAAGCTTAGAGGTAACTTATTGTACAGTTTCAGACCTATAATATTGTAGCTATTCATTGACTTTGAAAGCCTTTGGAATGGTATATTCAGTCTATTCCAATTTCTTATTGCATAAGAATGTATATGGCATTGGAATTTTTTCTACCTTTGTTTTTACATATATCAAAACAGGGTATATATATAAAGATTTATGATTGTTAAGATCTTCAACTTAAGAGACAAAGGTCAAAGTAATGAGGTCAAAAACCTTACTTTATTACAAGATTAATTCAATTATTTATTACTTTGAGATTATGAGCTAAAGCTTCAATATTTTAGCTCATACATGCGTCAATCAAGGAATAAAGAAACAACAAAATGTATCGAAAATGAAATAAAAATTGAAAATCGTTGAAACCATTCAATGATTAAATTTGTGGTTCCTTCATATCAGTATGTGAACGTGTCCAGTATAGTGGATATATTATATTAGTCTCATGAGTTGTAATGGAACCATTGCCACTCAGCCCAATTAAGTCACAACCATCACAACCATCTTCAAAGATTAAAATTAACAATTTATTAATGACCTTATTCTTTTAGACACTCTAAACTATACACATTTTTGGGTAAAACATACCTTTTACTTTGAAATACAACATGTTGTAATTCCAATACAGCTATTATTTATTTATTTACAACAATTTACATACAACAATTATAGAGTGAATCATATAGATAAACGAGATTGGTTTCTTACATTTTCAAAGCAAAATATTGTTCAAAATTATTGATCTGTGGAAATTCTTATATTTAATGGATGATGCAACATTGTTTTCAATTCTTTTTCAAATAGCCAAGCTGTTACAACAATAAATTTTTAATTATTATTAAACGAAAATCCAAATTAAATGCTGTGTACTACAACGAAGACTTCTGCTACTGCAAATATTGACAACAGGGTAAACAGCTAGATGGAAATTCGATGAGCGCTACTATTCAAAAAATAGTTGTCAGCCCGGGAATCGAACCCGCTACCTCCTAATTGCTAGTCAGGAATGCTTACCCTTACATCAAACTGACAATCTCTGGATAGCAGCGCTCATTTTATACGAATAATATAGATATTTATTAATTTTGATCAAAAAAGAAAATTTGTCAACCCCGCACTACATAATTCAATGATCATAATTCAACTATCAACCTCTGATTGAATCGTGCTTGAATGTCTCTATACTCTTTTGAATATTTGATAACATTAACACAAATGAAAAATGCAGGCGAGCGAAGCGAGCCGGCCAATCTTATTTCTGGATTAATCAGCCGTGGATCCAGGGGGCGGAACCCCCTGGCCAGACGAATAAGGCGAGCGAAGCGAGCCTGCAGTCTGATGATGATGATGAAACGGCTCTCAAGTGGTCACCCTTACAATAATTTATAATATAAATAATTTATATATATAATTTATTCAGGTTCCTAATAACCTATCTGTGATTGATAAGTTATCTGTGCGACCACGGCACGAATCACTTCTTTAATATCTATTCATTATCTAAAAATATATCTTCATTTCAATCAGATAGGATAAAAATATAATTTACAACCTAGATGAGTGATTTAAATATATGACAATTACTGTTTTACAGTCCTGTTATTTGAAGCTTGAGATAAAAATGGTGTGAAGAACTTACAAAACATTTATTTATATTCAATCCTTACAAGTTTCATTCTACATGAAAATCTAGAAAAGTGAATGAGAAGTTGGAGAAATAAACCTTATAATTCAACACCGTCATTACCTAAAGCTGGAGTTAGACCTGATGAGTATAGAGGTAGAGCAATTATTTGTAAAAATTATAAATATATAAATAAATAAATAAAAATAGAGAGCATGGATAGAGCATGAATAGAGCATTTCAACTCAATTCGATCTTCTTTCGATTTAAATGGAATCTCATGCTGAGTAGCCTATTTACATCAATTGAACATCAACTAGCATAAGTAAGACCTTATGAGAAGGTGGCTAAAACAAAACTATTATTTTAAAATTGAGAACTGAGTTGGCTGAATCACCAATTTTGGCAATATTAATTATTTATTATTGTGTAAAAATTATTAAAACTCGACAATTAGTATACTATTTTTCTGTAAATTCATATTTTGTTTATCAAGTACTTGGATAATTGATGTAATTCAACATCCATAGATTATAATAATAATAATAATAATAAAAGCCTTTATTGGTTCCCAACACTATACAATAATACAAAATAATATGTAGAAAGAATGAACATCTTTGCTAAACTGAAAATATTAAATAACATTACTGAATTAGCTAGCTTTTTTTTCAAATAGTCCAAACTCCATTATTACTATAGAAGATTAAATAAAAAGAAAATGCAAAAATGTTCTTATCATTTTATTTGTGGAAACCAGGTCCTCTATTGGACATAGGCCTCTCCCAGGTTCCTCCATCTATCTCTATCTTTTGCATACACTGCCCACCTATCCCCAGTCACTTTCATAATGTCGTCTTCCCATCTGAATCGCTGTCGTCCAATTTTCCTTCTCCTCCAGCTGGGCTTCCACAAAGTTAGACTCTTCGTCCACCTGCCATCCTCCAATCTAGCGACGTGACCTGCCCACATCCACTTCAGAGTCTTGATAGTCTTCAGTACATCGTCCAATTTTGTTATCGCCTTGATGGATGTATTCCTAACTCTATCTAACCTCCTTACGTTCAGTATACTTCTTTCCATCGCCGTTTGAGTTCTTGCTATTTTCTGTAGTACTGCTTTCTTTAACGCCCAGGTTTGGGAGCCGTAAATAAGCGCGGGAAAAACACAAGTCTTTAATATCTGTGTCTTCTTAACAGTACTAATCTCCTTATTCTTGAGAATACTTTTCAATGACCAATATTTCCTCCATGCAATTGCACACCTACGTTTCACTTCTTTGTCGGTTCTGTCAGTGAAAGCAATCAGTTGTCCTAGATAAATAATCTCTCTTGACCAATTCAATGAGCAGCCATCAAGTGTTATGTCTACTGTTTCCCTATTAGTCATGAGATGTGTTTTCCCTGGATTTATAATGAGCCCCGCTTTCTCACTTTCAGCAGCCAAGCTGGTTATCATGATTTTTAGTTCTAATGGAGATTTGGCGATGAGAACAATGTCATCCGCAAAACGTAAATGATTTAGATATTGTCCTTGGATATTCAAACCATACCTATCCCACTTGAGACCACTAAAAATGTTTTGTAGAGCGGCATTGAAGAGAGACGGCGAGAGTGGGTCACCCTGTTTCACACCTTTCTGCACGCTGAAGATCTCTCCTGGTGAATCTGATATTACTCGTGCTGTACTATTGTTATATACGTCCTTTATTATATTTAAGAAGGTTGCTGGAATCATTTCAAGCGACGTGAAGAGGAATGCATGTTTCAAACTATCAAATGCCTTTTTATAATCAATAAAGGCCAAGTAGACACCTATATTGAATTCCTCACATTTTTCTATGAGTTGACTAACTGCTTGAAGATGGTCAATCGTTGAGAATCCACTTCGAAATCCCGCCTGCTCGACTGGTTGACACTCATTCATAATTGGTTGTAGGCGATATTGTAGCATTTTCATGAAGAGTTTCCCGAAACAAGATGAAATGCTTATTGGTCGATAGTTGTTGATGTCGTATTGATCTCCTTTCTTGAACAGTAGAATTATGTCTGATGTTTTCCACTGCTGAGGTACCGAATGTTCACTGAAGATTCTATCAAACAGACTGATTATTGTTTCTGAAGAGATCGAGTACAGTACTTTCAGCATCTCGTTTGTTATCCTATCGCCTCCTGCCATGGTATTGCTTTTCAAAGTACTTACAACTGTCTTCAGGTCACTTTCTTCAATTGTTGGTACTTCTTCCTGCAAATTAATCTGCTCCAATACAACAGCGCTCTCAGATGTGTCCCGATATAGCTCTCTGAAGAATTCAGTAGCATTTTCAGAAATACCTTTCCTATTCCTTACAATCCTGCCACGTCTATCTTTGACTCCAACTTTCCATTCTTTGCCGTCAAACAATTGTTTTCTCAATTTCTTTGTTGATCCACTGGTGTCCAATACATTTTTTATAATTCTGTCTTCAAATGTCCTAATATCCTTTCTAATTTGGTATCTTGCTAATTTGCAAAGCGTATTAAACTCAATTCGTTCATGGAAACTTTTGTTCTTTTTTTATGATTTCTCAAAAATTAATAAATAATTTATCAATTAAAAATGTCTAGAAAAAATCCTAAAAAAATAAACATAGAGCTTTCTGTCCTATATCGTACCGTGACGTGTCGTCCCGGAATGTGAGTGTGAGCGCTGTTATCAGGTTTGGCTGCAACTGTCTACAACGTTGATGGAAAGATACAATTTTCAAGATGTTCGATGTTTTTGAACGGGTAGTATTATATAGTCAACTGTCTACTAACGTTAATGGAAAGATACATTTTCAAGATGTTCGATATTTTTGAACGGGTAGTATTATAGTCCACTAGACAGCTGATTTATGATGAATAATTATATAGTCTGATTTTTACGGTAATATTGGCGTATGAAGGAGGCTCCTTTTTCCTTTTATATTATCCTTGAAAAATATACCTGTATATTTAAAATATATTATCCTTATATACCTGTCAAATTTCATGAAAATCTATAACCGCGTTTCGCCGTAAATGCGCAACATAAAAACATATAGGCCTAAACATTTAAACATTAAGAGAAATGCCAAACCGTCGACTTGAATCTTAGATTTCACTTCGCTCGGTCAACAAATTTTCTAGATTTTAGATGGAGAAGAAATACATTATTTACCAAACAGTATCAGTTGAGGCTTCTAAATATTCCAGAATATGTCTCATTCCTAAAGTGATATAGAAAATGCAAGCTGTGTATTCATCATCATATCTGAATTGCTCGAAAAAAGGGGGAAGAGACGTTGATTTCTTAATTCATGATTCCCTCTACGTGGGAATTGCTGAATATTGTTATTCATTCTTATAAAAATATAGATTTTTGCAACCTTAAGTACCGTATTTCGCAGTCTGTGTCCAAACCCCCCCCATCGCCCCTTATCAGTGGGTCCCTGTAAAATAAACCGTTCTAACCTCAAGCAAGTCAAAAAAATCTAAGTATAAAAATAATATATAAAGTTCAAGGTTATGAATACTACTTACATTGCTGATTATGAGCTAGACAGCATAATTATTTTGTAATCTACATGAATGAAAAGAAATCTAATTGGATCAATAAATTTTTATGTTTTTCCTGTTATCGGAACAAGTCGTAAGGAAACTACAACACTTGGAAATGAGTCATACTTGTGGCATGTTGATGAGTGTTAGCACACATTTGTTGAGGCACTGAATAAATTCAGACTAGTTGCCAATACTTTACGTTCTTCTACTGGGTTATTTGCGCCAAATCAAGTATGATTCACGATTTTAAACGTCTGATGGTCTGATTGAATTTGGTCAATTGATTGGACATGAATATTGATAATTCTATTTTACAAAAAGTATTTCCTCATTTTCAATTGAATAATGAATAATGAATTTATTGCCAAATACAAGAAATATTTTACAAATAAAATAATCATTTAATTACAATAGTTTTTGGCGTGACTGAAAAAGAAGCCTTGAGCTCCAGCCACGAGTTCTAAAAATAATAAACACATTTTTTAATCTAATAACAAATGATACAATTCTGTTGGTGGATGATAATCTATGGATGTTGAATTTTATCAATAGTCAAGTACTTGATAAACAAAATATAGATACACAGAAAAATAATAAAAAAATTGTCAAGTTTTAATAATTTTTACACAATTAATATTGCCAAAAATTGTTGATTTAGCCAACTCTATTCTCAATTTTAAAATAATAGTTCTGTTTCACCCACGATCTTATTAATCTCAATTTGGTTTTTGTTATTTTATCCTTAATAAAGTCTTCCGGAATTTTATTTATTAGTTTATCACTCTGATATTTAAATTGGTGTTTACTAGATGTTAATGAAGTAGAATAAATATTGAAAGCATTTACTGCAGTTGGCCGTATATTATAAGGGATTGTGCGACGGGTAAATTGATGTGTATTTTTATTAATAAAAAGAATTAAATTTGTCACATAAGTTTGACGTAACGTTGGTAGATCTATCTCTTCAAATATTAGTCTGCTGGGATAGAGTCAGGGTCTTCCAAGTGCAGCTCTAATAATATATGCTTTTGTATTATAAAAAGTTTTTTTTCCAATGAGTGTCATACGCTGCTCTGCTCCCCATACTATATTATAATGGAAAAGCGAATGAGCATAAGCGTAGTAAATCGTTCTCAAAATATTTAGTCTTTTGATTGGTTGATTCTGTAAAAAATTGTTATTAAATATTTCAGTTTGAAACATAGATTCTGAATGTGAATGTCCCATTTAATATGCTGATCAACGGAAACACCTAAATATTTTATTGATTCAACTCTTTCTACTCTAATTATTACCCTTGAATGAGTTTTCTAAAAGGAATAAGCTTCTATGATTTTTCATCATGCAGTGGTGGATCCAGGAGGGGAGGTCGTGGGGGCCAAGGCTCCCCCTTGGATACTAAAGGGTTTTAAGCAAAATGTAAAAAAATATAAAAATTTAAGTGTCAACAGTTCTAGAGTACAATATTATAGGTTTTTATTGACGGAAACTATTTTAGATATCTATTTAGGGACGAGTTGTGAAGGCTATGAATTCTCCTCCTCGAAAATATGTTAAGAGATTTAAAATCACGCATTTTAAATACGACATGGCTTCATTAAAACTGAATTTTTGTGTCAGGTGTTTTTCAATGAAAAGTAAAAAATCATTGATAAACATAGGTGTATCTACGAGGGGGGTTCCCGATTTAAAATCGTCTAATTTCTTAGTCTTTTTCATTCAATATGAATAATTACCACAATATCAACTTCTCAACTACACAAAAAGTGAAATTGAGTGAAATTGAAAGTAAAAATAGCATAAAAGTCGTCATTACAGAGCAAAAAAGGAGTATTTAACTTTTTGCATTAGGTATTCTAAAGACCCCCCTGGCTGACAGTTTGGTCTCGCCTTAATACTAATACGACCCCCTTCTTGACAAATCCTAATGAAATCTGTAAATACAGGAAGAACAAAAACTCTTACCTTTGTTGAGGGGAAACGTTCCAAAAATAGCGAAAACTGCTGTACAGTTCACGACTGTACACCTCAATATAGATGAGATATTGAAATTAATCACAACTGAAAATGAAAAAAAATATTTATTATACATTCCATACTTCATGTTTTTGAGATCATTTGAAATAAATCTTGTTGTTCAATCGAGTTTCGGACACTTCAAACAATAGCAACATCTCAAAAAGCATAATTTTTTATAATTTAGGCTACATATTCTATGATAGATTGTAAGAAATTGAAGAAGTTTCCATGAAAATTCGATAAAAATGAATTTTATAACAACTCTTCAGGAGTATTCTTACTTTTTGGTACTTGGATTCGGTACGTTAACATTAAAAAAAAATATTTATTATACATTCCATACTTCATGTTTTTGAGATCATTTGAAATAAATTTTGTTGTACAATCGAGTTTCGGACACTTCAAACAATAGCAACATCATCAAAAAGCATAATTTTTTATAATGTAGGCTACATATTCTATGATAGATTGTAAGAAATTGAAGAAGTTTCCATGAAAATTCGATAAAAATGAATTTTATAACAACTCTTCGGAAGTATTCTTACTTTATGGTACTTGGATTCGGTACGTTATCATTTTATACTGCATTCATAATTTTTATAAATAATGCAATCACCAAATGACTTGAGAAACATCGGTTTTATATATTATCAACAACTTATTTTCTGAAACATCATGAAAATGCTGTAGTGAAATGCATGAGTGAATGCTGTGGGCTACGTAGTTTATAATTTCACAAAATCCATATTTGGTCCAGACAATGAATGCTCAAAAAAGAGTATAGAGAGAAAAGTAGGGAAGACAATTTTTGACCCCGCAGCTCTGTTAAGAGTAGTAAGGAGGTAAACATATCAAAATTCCCCACCCCTACTCACTGTGCTAAGGGACTGGGGGTGGTTTAAAGGTACCATTTTTTGGTTCCTCGCATAAAACTCAAAACCTATGTATCTTGAGGACTTGACTGTCATATAACAAATTAAAGCTTACATAATGTCCTACAATATTCATTCTACAACGTTTTTTATAATATCTCCTCCAGTTTTAGAGATATCCACTCTTGAAGGTGTGACACTTTTGAAAAAAACACGTTTGCCACCAATTTTTTTCTATTTTTGCTCTTATAACTTTTTCAAAATCGGCGGGAAAAATCCATGCTGATTATGAGCTTATAAGGCATCAAATTCTCTTCAATTTGATGTATAATTTCATGCTTTTACGAATTTTCCTGCACCTTTTGCAACAGTTTTAGTGTTGAGTGTGAAATCTCCATTTTTGCAACAATAGACCAATTGACAAAAAAATTTGGAGGGAATGTTTAAAACAAAATTTTTGACTTTGCAGCTTTGTTGAGACTAGTTAGGAGTAGAACATATAAAAATTTCCCATTCCTAACTCATGTGGTAAGGGGATGAGGATGGTTTAAAAGTTGCATTTTTTAGCGTTTTGCTTCCACGCTCATATCTTGAGAACAATTTGTTCAACCGACATAACTAACTATTCAAAACTGGAGCTTTATAGATTCTCTACACTTTTTGACACTCTACACTGAGCGAATATCTCAGGAACTGTTAGGAATATCACAAAATTCCACTGGACAAAAAGTGTAGAGAATTTATAAAGCTTCAGTTTTAAATAGTTAGTTATGTCGGTTGAAAAAATTGTTCTCAAGATATGATTGTGGAAGCAAAACGCTGAAAAATGCAACTTTTAAACCACCCTCATCCCCTTAGCACATGAGTTAGGAATGGGGACTTTTGATATGTTCTACTCCTAACTTGTCTTAACAAATCTGCAAAGTCAAAAATTGTGTTTAAAACATTCTCTCCAAATTCCTTTGTCAATTGGTATATTGTTGCAAAAATGGAGATTTCACACTCAACACTAAAACTGTTGCAAAAGGTGCAGGGAAATTCGTAAAAGCGTGAAATTATAAATCAAATTTAATGCCTTATAAGCTAATAATCAGAATTATTTTTTCCCGTCGATTTTGAAAAAGTTATAAGAGCAAAAATAGGAAATAATTGGTGGCAAACGTTTTTTTTTTTTTTAATTTCACACCTTCAAGAGTGGATATCTCTAAAACTAGAGGAAATATTATAAAAAAAAGTTGTAGAATGAATATTGTAGGAAATTATGTAAGCTTTAATTTGTTATATGACAGTCAAGTCCTCAAGATACATAGGTTTTGAGTTTTATGCGAGAAAACAAAAAATGGTACCTTTAAACCACCCCACCCCCTTAGCACAGGGGGTAGGGGTGGGGACTTTTGATATGTTTACCTCCTTACTACTCTTAACAGAGCTGCGGGGTCAAAAATTGTCTTCCAAACATTCCCCTCTATACTCTTTTTTGAGCATTCATTGCCTGGACCAAATATGGATTTTGTGAAATTATAAACTACGTAGCCCACAGCATTCACTCATGCATTTCACTACAGCATTTTCATGATGTTTCAGAAAATAAGTTATTGATAATATATAAAACCGATGTATCTCAAGTCATTTGGTGATTGCATTATTTATAAAAATCATTAATGCAGTATAAAATGTTAACGTACCGAATCCAATTACCATAAAGAGTAAGAATACTTGGGGGTGCACCCTCATAGCACAGGGGGTAGAGGTGGGGACTTTTGATATTTATTTTTACCTCCTTACTACCCTAAACAGAGCTGCGGGGTCAAAAATTGACATCCCAACTTTTCCCTCTATAACCCTTCCTAGACTGGACTAATATTATTGTACTCAGTTTAAATAAAAAAATGTAGACTATATTATTTCCCATTCACAAAATAAATTATACGCCCTTAAAATTAATAAACTGGACCTATATGAGAACTATATTGAGGTCTACGTAATAATGGAAGTGGATAGAGATAGGAGAACAGCATTGCCGATTCTCTACTTAAATTTATTTTACTTCTACATTGTTAAAAACGGATTTGGCAACGTTTCGGAACTATAGAAGGATAGCGCTATCTGTTTTGTCGAATGAAAGAGAAGGATAGCAACACCAATGTCATTATAACGTGTACCTCACTATAGCTACCATAAAATTCATAAACTTGCTTAGGCTACGTGAAAACTAGCTACCAATTTTCTAAAAATAATTAAAAACTAGCTGAAAGTAATTTCAAACTCACCAATGTTTTTTTTAAAAACTCCGTATCAAAAAAATGGGATGTCACAGAAGTTTCTAGTCTAATCGACGATATATCAATGTACTTTTACTACCACCTACTCAACAAATTTAAAGGTAACGACGGTATGTGTTAGAATGTATTGAAGTACTTATAAGACTCGGTGAAGTACTGTATCAACTCCAGGAAATTGTAAGACACCACCAAAAGTCACCAAGTAGGCTAGTGACTTCACAACAAAAATATTGTGAAATAGCTGTATGATTACTAAGCAATAGTAGAGCGCTGCCATGCGGCTCACTTTGGAACTACCACGTAACTACGCAATTGGCGAATTAAATTGAACTTTTTTAAAAGTGATCAATCAAGTGAAAATCATGATGAGCAAAATAGAACTTCGTGAATAACATAATCCAACAAGCCTAAGTGCAATATACAACTTTTAATTTGTCGTTTCTGATAATTAAATTTAATCGTAACTTTTGGTTTAGTTTTTGCCGTGGAAAAAAAATGTATAGTCTAACCAAGTGGTTCTCGACCTGTGGTACGCGTACCCCTTGGGGGGTAGGTACGAGAAAGGGGGCCACGACACAGTGCCGGATGATAATCATATCAAGTCTCTAATTTCTCGTGTTTTGCCATCATGAAAAGTAACTATTTCTTATAATAAAATATGGAATACTGTACTTGAATATTAATTGAATACCATTGAATATTTTTGATTGCCGTACCTCTGTGATCGAATTACTTGGGAACAACGACCATGAAAGTACCGAAAGCCTACAGACAGAATAGAAAATCATGTTTTTGGACTCAGAGGGCCTTGAAACGTATAGAAAACTTGAAATTAGGGTACCTTAATTTTTTTTGGTAATAGGGCAAGGAAAGTAAAAAAGAGCGTTCTGTGCAGAGGCGGCCCTACATAAAGGCGAACAAGGCGGCGCCTGGGGCTCCGCGCTTCTCTGGTGCCCCGCGCTTTTCCGGGGCCCCACACAGAAAAAAAATTAAGAAGGAATTTTAAAATGTAATATTTCAATTTGAAATATCCTATATAATAGGCAAAACTTCGATCCTATGTACAACTAATTCCCAGATTATGATTATTGTTCACTCAAACGCACCCTTGGAGTGGGTAGGTATTGACTATTAGCTGCTAGGCTAACTGTAGTTTCGGCTAATGTATGGCTTGTATGTTTTTTGGAACGTTACAAAGGATTTATACATTGTTTTCTGCTTCATCTAATAGATGGAGTATTCTAAAAAACAAAAAAATATTACCCTTACTTTGAAGCCTCTATCAGAAACTAGATGGGAATGTAGAGTAGAAAGTGTTAAAGCTTTTCGTTATCAACTAAAAGAGATTGCTGAGTGTTTAGAAGAACTTTCAGATTCTTCTAATGATTCTGCTACTGCCAGCGAATGTAATACACTCACAAATGAAATTCTTTCGTATGATTTCATACTTTCATTAATATTATTTGGAACGATTTGTTGGTCAAAATTCAGTTTATTAGTAAAATGTGGCAAAGAGCTGACATGGATCTAAGATCAGCAATAAATCACTTCGATAAGTTTCTATCTTGGTTGGCTGAGTACAGAAATAATGGCTTAGTCTCTGCAATGGTCAGTGCAAATGAGATTGCTGAAGAACTTAGTATATCAAAAGAGTTCCAGAAAATTAGACATAGAAAAAAGAAATCCAGCTTTTCTTATGAAGGAGAAGATGATAGAAGATCAAATGCAGAAGACCTTTCCAGAACAGATTTTTTCTATATTCTCATTGATAAAATTACTGAAAGCACTGAGTTGAGATTTATTGAGCTTAAAAAGTATGGAGAGAGATTTGGGTATCTCTATAGACTAAATTCATTGAAGGACAAATCTGATAGAGAGATTTTAAGTTGCTGTAAACAACTTCATGAGACGCAAACATTTAAGACAGAAACTACATCTAACTCCGACATTGACGTCGAAGAACTATGTGAAGAATTGGAAATGTACTGCCGAACCATACCTGTGGACTTGAAAATTAGTGAAGCAGTTAAATTACTGATTGAGAAAAACTTAATCGATGTATATCCTAATACATATGTTGCTCTGCGAATGATGATAATAAATTTATAGTAAAAACTTATTTCTTGTTCATTGAATCAGCACTTTTTTTCTAAGTGAATAGTTGACAATTAGGGGCCCACCGTTAAACTTCGCCTTGGTCCCCGCAAACTCTGGCCGCCTCTGGCTCTGTGGATGAATAAAACTTTCCAATTTTTTCAGGGAATGTTTACTTGGACGAGAGGCGTCTAGAGGCGCACTAAGAGCAGATTTGAAATAACTTCCACCCAAAACCTGCGTTTTTTTCAGTATTTTGTTAAATTTTGCAAGAAAAAATTGACAAAAAAATTTCAAGTGCCACAATATGTTTCTAAATTTTGAAACAAATGTTCTCAAGTATAGACTTACGTTTGATAGTAATACGTTTTCTTCCAGTTCCTTTTCCAAGTACCATAACTTGTCCATTTTTATATGTTTGGACTAATTTGTAAAGTTCATCAGCAAACCTTATAAAAGCATTGATGAAAAGATTTTATCTGGAGCAGTAATTTAGTTGAATACTCAAAAAAAATTGATAGAAATGGATTTTGAATTATATGAAATATATCATTTTTGATTTGAATTGGTATTCGCAACTATTATAACACATATACCGTAATAATCTAATTGGAAGGAGAAATATCTCCAGTGACTTATGATTAATCAACTTGAAAATGTGACCAGTGTGGTCACGAAACCATGATCGTGTACCGAATAAAACTGTGTAGAATTTGACAACATATTTGTGTTTTTATTCATTTATGATTAATCAAAACTGCACTCAATATAGATCATGATCAAATTTTGTTGAGTAAACAAGCCTGGATATGTAAAATTGTTTTTCAATTTATCTACAGTATCGGTGAAATGGCAGTGATCCTTTTATTCATTCACTGATTCATTCACCATGAACAGAACTAAAAATCTGCTGGACCAAATACGTTCCAATTTTGCATGGATGTTCACTTTCTTGTACTTCAAGAAGCGTACTAAGCATCAAGAGGCTTTGAAAGCATTTCCGCCCAAAATCTGCGTTTTCTCAACTTTTGCAAGAAAAAAATTGACAAAAAATGTTCAAAATTTGTACACAGGCTCAGCTAATGTGTAAAATTGTTATATTGGAAAAATTTAGGAAAGTCCCCGGAAATCGGCGGGTTTTAAACGTTTCCCACCGTTTTCTGAGCTTCTTCAAGAACTGCAGAGTGGCGCACGATATCATACAACATTTGATAGCATTTGAAAGCATTTCCGCCCAAAATCTGTGTTTTCCAGAATTTTCCTACGTTTTCTCAACTTTTGCAAGAAAAAAATTGACAAAAAATGTTCAAAATTTGTACACAGGCTCAGCTAATGTGTGAAATTGTTATATTGGAAGAATTTAGGAAAGTCCCCGGAAATCGGCGGGTTTTAAACGTTTCCCACCGTTTTCTGAGCTTCTTCAAGAACTACAGAGTGGTGCACGATATCATACAACATTTAGTTTTGTCAGAGAAAATTTATTGTTAAAGCAATACAGAAAAATTAGATATTACCTGTCTACTACTGTGTATGACTTGTCTTGTTTTATAACCTGACGATGGTGTGATCACCGAAACTAGTTGCTGAAATATTTTAAAATTTAAAAAAAGGGTGCTTTAAGATTTTTATATTATCAACTTGTCTACTGTATATCTTAGTTTCTGGCCATTACATTTTCAATGTGGCCACCTTTTTGTCTGATAACTTCTTTAACACGATCGCCTATGTTAATGGTGACTTGGCGACACATATCCTCTGTTATCTAGTTACATTCCTCAATGAAAAATTAATGACGAACTAAATGTTGGATCATATCGTGCGCCACTCTGTAATTAACAGAAAGTTTTCAAATCCAACCCAAGTTTAGCTATAAGCCCTTTTTGAGAGCAAGACGTTTCCAAAGGACGAAATTCTCGTCAACCCAATTTTTAGAACTGCGTTGAATGAGTTGGCGTAAACTATGCCCAATTTCCAGTAGGGATCAAACTCTCAAGAATGACTTGCTCACTCTATCTCAAAATGAACTTTCTGGTCCAAGCATCTGATTTTGTTCCCAACAAGAAATCAATTCGAATACCTCAAGGGAAATCAGACTAAGTTTGATTATTGTTATGCATATGATGAACAATTAATTCCTTAATTACTTTAATTAATTTAATTACTTTAATTTAGTTGAATTACTTTGTTGTAGTTCAGACACTGAGTTACTTGTAAATATTTGAAAAAACACTTACTTTTTCTTGGTGTGTTGAGGAATGCATTTGATGCCCTCTGATGAGGCTGATGAGGTGTTGAGGAATGCCCTTTGATGAATCTCCTCCTCAGGAGTGAAATGCTTTCCTCATCACACCAAGAAAAAGTAAGTGTTTTTTCACAAATATTTAAAAGTATCACAGTGTCTGAACTACAAAAAGTTATTATATAGTGTTTCGTCATGGAAATCAACATCGAAATGTAATATTGTTTATCATAATACATACGAACAAAGAAAGAGCATCAAAATAATCAGTCAGTTCACCTCCAAGAATGGTTTCTTGAGTGCAGCAGAGGAACTTTGCGCACGTATTTCACATTAAATTTTTCCTACAGTTACCATTAAATATGAAAAGTGGTTGATTATGGGTAAAATGATGGCTGAAATCCATCAAATGTTTGTCTGTATAATTTTGTTATTAATAACAACTTTAATTTATTCTAAACTTAATAATCCATAATTTATTCAAATTAAAAATTAAATTAATCCAATTAATTTGAAAATTTGAATAATTTTGAGTAAATCTTAATTTCTAAATAATTTTTCAACCAATCAATTTATGAATGAAAAAAATATTATTCGAAATAATTAATAATATTAGAAATGTATAATTTAATGAGATCTCATTTTTATTTATTTGAAAATCAGAAAAAATATAGATAGAACAAATTCGCATTCAAATAAATACACGCCAACAATGTCAACAGCTGATTGGGATGGCTGCAAGATAATACGCAAAGTATTAAGAGTAAGCAAAGTAATACTTTGCGCACTAGAGCGGAAAAGTGATTGTCAGTGCAGGAATGGTCACTTTTCAAGGTAACTGTAGGAAAAAATGATTTTCTACACGTGAGTCTATTGCTCACAATTCAACAATATTATAAACATCACTGCTCTTCTTTCAACCAGTGTTGAAAGTTTCAAATGAATCTCTCATAGCTTTACAGCAAAAGTTGAAAAAACTATTTTCAATTTTTTTACAGTATCTTGAAAATATTTATTATGTGGAGTAATGAAAACATCCACTTGAAATTATATTAAAAACATGAAGATAATATAGTCAAATATTGCAAATTTATTCTGAGAACTGAAAATGCCACCTCAAGAATTGAAACAATTTTGTGTTTTTCTCAAAATAAATTGGAAATATTTGACTAAATCTTTGTGTTTTCATTATGAATAAAAAATAACACTACGCCTCACCAAACACTGAGTCAGAAGTTTAAAATCATACTTTCAGTATAGAGCGGATAAGAGCTCTGTTTACAGCTATAAATTTATACTATTTTATACTATTAATCAATTTTAATAATATGTTCATAGAGGTTCAAATGCTTCTTTAGCATCACTACTCCAATATATTTGTTAATCAATAAAAACTATTCTATTATATTTTATTATATTCTATTATTCACACTATATTTCAGATACCTGCACCATTAAAAATCAATGTATGTGATTCCTAAACTATTCTATTATATTTTATTTTATTATATTATTCACACTATATTTTAGATACCTGCACCACTAAAAAACCATGTATGTGATTCCTATGTCAAATAATTTTAAAATTATGTAAAATTTAATATGAAATCATAGCCCATATACTTTTGAATAAATGATACACTATTAAGCAACTCACAATCAATTTAATTATCAACAATACAAATTACAAATATTCTCTTACTTTACTATTGTATTGGACGTTTTGCACTTTTCTGAATGTAATAACTAATTAATCAAGATATATAAAATACTCTACAGAGGTAGACAATAATTGACAATTCTTCATCATTGTATCATTATAATCAATGAAATGTAATAATTCATCGAAACTTTGACTATCAGGGATAACAGTTCAAATATTCTCTACATTAAAAATGGAAAATTACACCAGATAAATTTATTTTACATTATTCAAAACATATTCGTATTCTTCTACAATATTGTATTCTTCACAATACTCTACAGAGGTAGACAATTGACAATTCTTCATCATTGTATCATTATAATCAATGAAATGTAGTAATTCATCGAAACTTTGACTATCAGGGATAACAGTTCAAACATTCTCTACATTAAAAATGGAAAATTACCTCAGATAAATTTATTTTACATTATTCAAAACATATTCTTATACTTCTACAATATTGTATTCTTCACAAGATTTACTACAATTTATTTTTGGTTTAAATCAATACCTTATTGGCTTGACCAGTATTTTGGCATATTATTACAGAACTTGAATAGTACGGTACACAATAATTCAATTTTAATAACATATTCACTAGAGGTTCAAATAAGTGATACTGTATTAGCGATTTAATATACAGTTAGTGATTTAACATTGTACAATCTTATACTACTGAAAATTTAATATTAAGATAATCGTTAGAGAACTATTACATCCTTTATTTTACTGTTGGTATCCTTTATTACTGTATTTTTCTGCATCATAAGGTTTTAGAAAATATTATTGATTTTA
Organism: Nilaparvata lugens; assembly: GCF_014356525.2. Lineage (NCBI taxonomy): Eukaryota > Metazoa > Arthropoda > Insecta > Hemiptera > Delphacidae > Nilaparvata > Nilaparvata lugens. The sequence continues at coordinate 9,018,041 of NC_052518.1, forward strand.
GTTGATCATATTTTTCCTCATTTTTAGTTGGGCCAGAGAATTCATTATTATAGTTACTTACAATTAATTTTATATTATTCAGTATTTGAGCCATAACATTTTTTAAGTTTGAAGAATCTATATATTTTTAATTATATAATTATGATATTATATGCTCTTCCATTTAATTGTCATGATTTGATTATTACAATGAAGATTATGATTTTTATTTGAATGTTCCAATTATTAATTTGACTTTATTATTCTGTGATTGTATTAATATGACTTTGTCAATTACCTATATTGGTCTACGAGAATAAAATCTATTTATTTATTACTTATATTATAATTTTAGTTAAACAATTATTAGTTATCATTACTATTGATTTGTTATCATTGTTAGTTATCATGGTTTTTTTCATTATTTACATTATCACAGTCCTTTACAGTCTATTGATTTGTAGAAGTTTTTAACAATTTAAATCTGAAGCTTCAGATCTTTATTTTAAATATTTCACATAAGTATGAAAATGGTATTTTATTTACTAATATGGTAGGGGAAAGTAGCCACAATACGATTTGAGCAGAGATAATAGAGAACGTGTTTATCAAATTTAAAAATTAAAATTAATTTTTTTCAATGACATGGGGACTTTGGCACTGCTTTACTGATCAGAGCAATAATACCATTAGTTCTTATTTGATTGTTCACGAATTTTCAAGACTCTCATCTTATTTAAAAATTATAATTAATTTTTTCAGTGACATGGGGACTTTGGTACTGTTTTGCTGTTCAGAGCAAGAAACCATTAGTTCTTATGTGATTGTTCACGAATTTTTAAGACTCTCATAAGAACAGAACAGATCAGGAATTTAGTTTAAGACAGTCAACAATTTTCTTTCTATAGCTATCTCACAGTTGCTGTACTCTAACGGCAACAAGCCGAAGCTTATTTCTCTCACATATGGCTGGCAACAATAAATTATTCAAAAGTATAGTGGTATTCAGCTCAAATTGTCAGAATGTTCTGAATGAAAAGCATTGATACTCATCTCCCAATCATAATGCCTCCGCCTTGCTCCGTCTTGTACTAGACTAGACCCTCCCAAGGCAAAAAATTTAGTGGATTCTATTTTCTTATTGTAGGCTACTCTTTCCGACCACTATTATAAAGAAGGATTTCAACATATCAGTGAATTTGTCCGATAAAGTAAGAATATTATTTCCATAAGCTCTAATAGGACTCTAATAGGACATACTCGCTCTGCCATAAGAACTCGTTGGATTACATTAAACAAGTGAGTTGTGTTTTTTGTGGCTCTAAATTTTGTCAAATTACGCAAAAATGTTCCAATTAATGGTGATTTGATGATATTTTTGTTTTTTATTCTGTTTTTAACCATCAAAATTTAAAATTCTTAGTTTTCGTTGTTTTTTTTTAGTGAAAATGGACTAAATTTTAGAAAAGTGAAACCATAACCCTATCTTGGACTTTTAAAATGTTATCTAAATTTGGGAGAAAAATGGCACAAGGAGTATCCTTAGTTTTTTCTCTCTCAGTCAGTGCTACTTTGTAAAAATTATAAATAGATAAAATAAAAAAATTTCACTTTACTGGTCACTGATTCTAAATATGTGGGGATCCGCCTCAATCCTGTCTACTTACTCAAAACCCTACCATTGCTGAAAATCTAGTTGTTTTTTAACACAGCAAACATCATACTAGTTAATCTTACTTATTATTAATTACACATACTTATAACTTACTCACTACTCAACATTAAAATCAAGATTTATCAACATTTATATTACATATATTGTACATTAACATAAATTATTAAACATTATTACCATAACATATGAACATTTATGAACATTGTACATTAACATAAATTATTAAACATTATTACCATAACATATCAACATTTAAATTGAAAATTTACACTCTAAAAAGATTAGTACACTATGATTACACTTTATTTACTTTCAACTTTTCAAGTTATTAGAACACATTTTTATCAAATTTTAGATATTACATTTTTAAATCACATTTCAAGGAAATAAATTGTTTATAATAAATTATTTTTGGTTGGGATTGTATTGAAAGTCGAAGTACAGTCAAAAATATTACCTCTTCTATCACATGGTAAAAAGGATAATCATACCGTACTTTCAAATCTCATTAAACCTTAAAAAACTACACAAAAAACAAACACGACATTAAGTACAATAAACTCCATTGTGGAATTTTATCACATGGTGAAATGATACTATTCAATCACATTAATTATTGTCAAACACTTTAAAACTAGCTCTATTATAAAATATGAACTCTCTCATATCTATTGTTAAATTGCAGTTTTGAAAACGTTGGTATTTTAAAATGTAATGAAGATGAACGCTGAAAGATCTTTATAGTACTTGGAGAAATAATTAAAAGGCATGGAATTATCTGTTAAAATTCAGTTCGATTGGCTTTTAAAAGTATGATATATTATAAAATATGTTGAAATTAAAATACTTTCAAAAATATGCTGGAAATCATATTCCTTAAGAGACGAATTATTGAGTAGCACCAAATATATCAATTAATCATTCTCCCTAGCTCAATTTAAGCTTTGAAACATATTCCAGTAATTTTTATGAATTTTAAATAACGGATTCAGCTGACAGTAAAGCTGATGTCTAGTATACGTATACAATTATTGTTAGTTTCCATTAGAGTTGATGACATAAAATTCCAAGCTCACAATTTAACAGCTAGATAAGCTTACATCCCAGTAAGCTTGTAATAATTGCATAGATTCTTGTATGTTTTCTTGAGGTTTGCTGACATAAAATTCTAAAAAGACAAATTAAAAGCTAAGATTAAACTTATACATAATTGCAATTATTACTGAAACTCAGGGCGGAATTCGTCAATGCACCAACGCACAATTATCGCCATTAAAAGAAAAACTATCGCTAAAAAAAGCACTAGATTAAAATCTCTGTTGAATTCCTCATCGGGTTGTCTGTCTTCCAATCTCTCGAAATATCTGCTTCTCTTCATTGCCGCTCTATTTGCATGCCCTGGTCTTCTGTGTCGACGAGTCATGATGTCTCCTCCACTGATTGAGTCAGCAAAATTTTGTCACCAGAATCTGAAACAAATCAGATATGTGTTATACAGATATAATGTTCTATAGATATGATGTTATACAGATATGATGTTATATAAAAAAGTAAATTCGTATGGCTTTTGTTGGTGGGGAATCCCTTGCGGAAAGGTCCCACCGCCTGAATATATAATTTAAGCCGTCGATGGGCCTTACGACTGTCATACTTCAGCCGGGACCGACAGTTTAACGTGCCCATCCGATAACACGGGAGTGATCTGGTTAAAAAACGTTTGGTATTGAGAGGGTTTGAACCCGGGATCTCTATTGTTGCTACGCAAGCACTCTATCCACTAGACCACGGATCACTCCGATGTTATACAGATATGATGTTATATCTGTGTGTTACGTTGTCTAAATTTGGGAGAGGAATAGCACAAGGTTACCTTATTTTTCCTCTCCCTATCATTTCGAAAATGTACTTATTGTATAAATAAATGAATAAATAATTTATCGTATAATAAATGAATAAAGAATATTGGGGTAAAAGAAAGGAGACGGGACCGCACTACCTGTGCTCTGGGGTAGGTATTGTTCCAAAAAGGTGCATCCTCTAACTCTCGACTAGGATACTTTATTGTCCTCTTATTCCGCTTCATTACTCTCATTAGTGGCTCCGTGTGCTTTCTTGAAGCCAATTCTAGCTAGTAGCTGGTGGCACAAGCTTATCTATTAATTTTCACCTTACATCTGTTACTTGTATTTCCTGCAATTATTAAATGTAAATCAGTGATCAAGTACTTGTAATTATTGTATTATTTCCAAGGACTCATTTAATCTGCGTTACATACAATTCGATACTTATTGAATTTTTTGTTTTTTTGCGTCCTTTCAAATTCTATTAGATTGAACACAACTTGGCAAACATATGATGTGTATCATGTGTGTTTGTCAAGTCCCATTCAATCTCCTAGAATTTATCGATTTGGGCTTTACTCACCATGTACGTTCAACTAAATTTGTACTTATCATTGATAGTAATGTGAGTGTTCATCCAATCACTGTATGCTATCACTGGTTTACAGCTGAAAGTGCCTTCAAGTAATCACACAGGTCCACCAATACATTTCTGGGAGTGAAAACCTTAACAATAGACCACGAATATGTCGAAATTCAATAACAATAGGTGACCGCTGACGGGTCCCTAGAACTTCTACCTGTCCATCCATTGTTTTCATTTCTTTAACCCGAATATTGTGTAGCAGAATTAAGCTCAATACTGCAGACTCAATGTGCACTTTTAAGCCCTGTTTGACAGAATATCATTTATTCTTATGGGATTTTATTCACACATTGGCAGACTGAAAATATGTGAATACTCTCATAATATTTATTTGTAATTATGAATAACAAGGGCTAATTTTAGTAATATAAATTGAATGAAAATAGTAACCTTTTTATAAAAATGTGTGCTGAGGCATGAAATTGGAATAAAAAGGAATCCAAAATTCATAGTGGGCTGATAAAAACTATATGACTTTGCATATGTTTTTATCATTTTTAATTAGTCAATACTGATGTTTATTTATTTTGAATTTGCACCTGAAGATGGGATGAGTCCCGGAATGCATAGTGCTTTCAATTATTTTTCAATAGTTTCATAATTTAAAAAAGTGAATTGTTTTTGTTTCAAGAAGTGAAAGGTGTTTCCTAAATAAGTGCTATTTCGATGTAACGTATTCTGTTTTTGCCCGGCAGAGCACCTAAATTCAGACATATTTCCTCTTGATAAGACAAGAGTTTAAGTGCCGGTTGCGCTAAAGCCGGTTAAATTTTAACCGTGATTAATTCCACATATCGTTCATAAATAGAAAAGTAACATTTTTTGTAAATTCGATAACTTATTTATTATTTATTTATTTATTTGAAAATTTACATATTTGAGGGCACCAGGAACTGAATCCCATTATTGCCCTCATAACACACATTGAGCATACAATTTGAAACACCCTTTAATGCATGGTGATGCATATCTGCATCATACCGTAACTCTCCATTTATATTTCTAAAAGAGCCATGTATAACTATAGATTCACTCTAGTATGAGTCTATACAGTATATAGAAGCTATTTAGTTCCTTTCCTAAATAAAATAAAATGAAAATAAAATAACTTAACTAATATACTATTGAGTTTTAGAAAAAAAACAAGATACAAGAAAAATAGAAAACCTTGCAAATATGAAACTTATAGTATAGCAGATAATAGAAGAAGAAATACGTATGTAACTAATACTGAAGAATTCAAGAAGAAAAGAAAAAAGAGACAAAGAAAAGATAATTATGGAAACTTTGAAAATATGAAACTTATAGATAAAAACACTAATATATTATGTAATACATAGGAAAGAAAAAATGAATAAAAAAGATAAATCTCAACAAACATAAATCTTATTCAAGTCCTGCCTGAACACACTGTCTGAATCAAAAAAATCTAATGCATCTAATCTATTTTATAATCGAAGAGACCTAAACAGGGGAGCATTGTAACCACTGACCGTTCTACTTCTGATAATATCAAAGATGGGATGATCTCTGGAATTGAACGCAGGAACATGGAACCTGATCAATGAGAGCAGCGAACGAGAAGAAAATCGACCCCTTAACAGACCATGCACGAAAATCAATGAGTCTCTCTCCCGTCGAAATCTCAATGATACAAAGTGAAAGGTACCCCTCAAACGGTCTGTAGGAAAACCCGAAGGACAGGTTTGGCAGAAGCGCTTGTAATAGAGAAACCTCAAAAACTTATTCTGAACTACCTCAAGACCATGAGTACACAAATCAGTATAAGGGTTCCAAATCACACAGCAATATTCCAACACACTCCGGACCAATGGCACATAAACAGTACATATTGCATCAAGGTTATTGAAGTTAGCTGTATTCCTCATAACAAAACCTAGCATTTTATTGGCTCTAGCTATGCTACAGTCTATGTGCACTGAGAACCTGAGACAGCTATCAAAGATTACACCCAAATCCTTACATGTATCGACTCTTTTCAGATTCATACCATGTACTTCATAAGAAAATTGAATGAAAAAGACTAAGAAATTGTCAAAAAACCACTGATTTATTGATAATTAGAAAGACCGGTTTCGGTTATTATACCATTGTCAATCTGTGATAAACTAAAACTAAATACAAGAGCAGCAGAATTTATACTAGTGAAAAAAGTTCATGAGAAAAGTTCACCTTCAAAGTTTTTCTAGAGAATGAGATACACTTACACTTCCTAACATTCAAGTCGAGTCCATTGATAGAAGACAAAAAATATAGAACGTTAAAAAGAAGATAATATACTTGTTTATTCTGGCATGAATCGCGAAAATCGCATATTAGAACAAAGCCAATGATATAATGAATGTATAAAAAAAACTCCAATGGAAAATTTGAAACCGTTTATGATCTGGAAAGAAAACGGAGTTTAGCACTTCAACAACCCATAACTCGCTTATTAGACCACTTAAAAATTTCAGTTGCTACTTTTTCTCACTCTTATAATGATCTTAACAATTATATTGAAAAAGATTTTCCAATTTAAAAAAGTGTGCTGAACAGCCTTAAATAAACTACGTTTATGAAAGATAACTTTAATATAATTTTCCCCGCTATGTGGTCTGTGGCAAAAAGGAAAATAAAAAGATATACAATACAAATAGCATTATAGTGCATCGTTTAATGCACCACAACCATAAAATTGTGTACGTAACGTACTTTTCACTAGAAATTGTTTTGAACTTTGAACTCTTCTTCATTTACCTATGAAAATAATTAAATAATAGCTTACTTGAGAAATTTAGTTCCTATGTACTACATGAAAGTTTTCATTTTTAGAAAAATTTCGGGGGGGTTCCAACCCCTGTGACAACCCCCCCTGGGTACGGCCTATAGTGTGGTCCACGTTATAATGGCAGTGGATAAAAATAGAAGAATAGCGATGCCGATTCTCTGCATTAATTAATTATATTTCTACACTGTCAAAAACATTATTGTCATTGTTGTGGACCTCGAAAAGGATAGTACCACCGGCTATGTCGGTTGATAGACAAGGATAGCAATACCAAAGTTGATCAAATACTGTCATTATAAAGTGGACCTCACTATAGCTACTAACAGTAGGTACAGTAGCTATATTTATTATTCTCCTATGAGTACAGTAGGTGAAAAAAAACACCGGCAAAAGGAAGATTCCTTGTGAGTCGTAAAATCAGCTTAATCAAAGTAATATAATAACTTAAATTTAGCGTATGCAGTGTTCAACATGAAATTGATTATTATATCAAAGTTAATGATTGGAAATAAAAGTGAGCTGTGTTTTCTGTTCATGGCTACGGATTTCGATGTAGGTAATTCTTTTCAAGTTAAAAGCTTAGGCTTCTCTTTTCTTATTCTGTTATGTACCTGTGTTTTCTTGTTCATTTAAACAACCAGTTCTTTGTGAATTTCGTTTATTAATTTCTTCAATACATCATAACAAAAACTGAGTTTTAAAATATTTTTGTTAAAATGTAGTGTTGAAGAAATGAACGAAATTCACAACGAAGTGGTTGTTTATTTGAACAAGAAAACATAAACTTAACAAAATCAGAAGTGATAAGCTTAACATGGAAGATCTATGAATCATAAAAGCAATATTATTCCAACATTTCCAATTCTTCTGCCGCTATAACGTCTTACAACATAATAATCCAATTACAATTAATAATTATATGGAATGAATTTATATTTATAGGTTATGTTGTGATTTAGCCGCGACGACGCGACTCGAGTCGTCGCAGGAGTTGCACCTGTTGAAGGGGGGCAAGAGAAAAGTGAGGTTATGTTCATTTCATTTCAACAGAAAGAACAAACTACAAAATGGTTAAAATAACTTGATGTGTCATATCAAGATTATCAAGTTGATGAGTACATTGCTATCAAACTATTGTAAGAAGCAAATCGAAAAGTCCTTCAGTTATTCATGCAAACAAGCTTACCGGTATCTGACCATTGCCAGTCAAGTTAAAATATACTCACGGTTATTCTCTTGAAGATTACGCCAACACTCGTCCAGTGATAAAGCTTCAAATGCTATAAAAGTTCACTTCCTAGATGTAGATGTCAGTTTATTGAAATGATAAGATGAGATTACTGATAAACTCAAAAGGGAAAACAAAGTTATGATAACAGAAACGGAGAAGAGGAGAAGACAGAATAGTCAGCTGTCAGCTTCGACAGCTTGAAAGGAGTTCAGTACAGGCACGGAGAAAATAACGATAGGCCTACTTCTTCTTGGTTTCCTTCTTCCGTGGTACAGGGGTGTGTGTACCAATAAATCAATGCGTCAAAATAGCGAGGGTTGTAAACAGTACGAGCACCGGTCGCTCAAAAAGCTGATATTACGCCGAAATTAATCAGAATAGTAGCCTATATGGATGGTCCTCTTATTAATTTAGTACCGTAACAAAGTATAAAATGTATATGTCTTGTTAGATACGACCGTATTTTGAATATCAGCTACCGGTATAGTGAGGTCCACGTTATAATGGCAGTGTTTGATTATCAATATTGTATTGCTATCCTTGTCTATCATTCAACAAAGCGGATAGCACTATCTCCTTTTCGTTTTGCTCTGATGCCAGATCGTTTCTTAAAAATGTAGAAATATAATTAATTAACAAAATATTAATTTGATTATAATATTTTAATCTTGATTATGAAAATTTATTATGAAATCATTGAAAAATATAATTTCTTGCTTGATAAAATATACCGTAATTGATTTTATTTTAAACGAGAGTGAATTTTGAGCTTTGCTCTGTTGCCAGATCGTTTCTTAAAAATGTAGAAATATAATTAATTAACAAAATATTAATTTGATTATAATATTTTAATCTTAATTATGAAAATTTATTATGAAATCATTGAAAAATATAATCTCTTGCTTGATAAAATATAATTGATTATTTTAAACGAGAGTGCACAGTGGATAGCGCTATCTCTTTTTCGCTTTGCTCTGATGCCAGATCGTTTTTTGAAAATGTAGAAATATAATTAATTAACAAAATATTTAATCTTGATTATGAAAATTTATTATGAAATCATTGAAGAATATAATTTCTTGCTTGATAAAATATAATTGATTTTATTTTAAACGAGAGTGAACAGTGAATATTACCGTACATCAATAAACCTGTATCAGCTACCGTCTATAGAAAGCATTGACAAGACAGAGGATCGGCAACGTTGTTCTCCTATCTTCCTCCACTGCTATTATAACGTAGACATCACTATAGAACTAAGCAATATTTTTCATGTTTCTTCATGGAACTATACGCCCTTTTCAAAAGGCTTCTGTTTCTAGTTTTCCTAGTATAGTCAGCACAACACAACAAAGGCCCGGTTGCACAAAAGCCGGTTAAATTTAAATCGTGATTAATTTTACGAGGACCAATCAGAGAAGGCGATTTCGAAAAAAGGCTTCTCTGATTGGTGGATTTTTTTGCTGAGGGTGATGCCCACATGAGCTTAAGGCGTATGCGTGGGTAATAAGGCGGATGATAATGAGAGATGAATGGACCTACAGTTTTAGGTGGGTTCCGAACCACCTGGAAGCGATTTTACAAAACTCATGAATTAATCACGATTCAAATTTAACCGGCTTTTTGTGCAACCGGCACAAAGCCAATCCAGTACGGTACGAATTTCGAATTTGTGCCGACTTAAGTTGGCGGGAACAATGTTTCCCATAACTTGTTTGCAACTGCGAAAAAATTCGATTGCATGCAATAAAATTTATAGTCAGATTGACTTCAAACTATCAACATTCTTCGTAAAAAGTCAATTCAGTTATCAGATGTCATATCAAACAGTTGAGACTTAACAGTGAATCTCATTATAGATAATTCTCTATAAATTGATATTCTCTATACCGTAATACCGTGTAAAATATTCCCGTCTATATTATTATCCTAGACTTGTGCTCTGTATAGCTAGCTATACAGAGTAGACTATATAGTAAGGTCCACGTTATAATGAGTGTTTGATTAGCAATGGTATTGCTGTCCTTGTGTATCATTCAAAAAAGTAGATAGCGCTCTCTTTCTTGCTTTGCTCTATTGCTAGATCGTCTTTAAAATTAATTATTAATTAACAAAATATTTCATCTTAATTATGAGAATTTATTATGAAATTATTGAAAAATATAATTTCTTGCTTAATAAAATATAATTGATTATTTTAAACGAGAATGAACAGTTAATATCACATGAATAAACATGTATCAGCTACTGTGTATGAAAGGCATTGACAAGACAGAGGATCGGTAACGTTATTCTCATATCTTTCTCCACTGCCATTATAACGTGGACCTCACTATAGTATAGGTAACGGTAATACTGTATAGTGAGGTCCACGTTATAATGACAGTATTTGATCAACTTTGGTTTTGCTATCCTTGTCTATCATTCGACAAAGCCGGTGTTACTATCCTTTTCTAGGTCCACAACGGTGCCAGTTATGTTTTTGACAGTGTAGAAATATGATTAATTAATGCGGAGAATCGGCATCGCTATTCTTCTATCTTTATCCACTGTCATTATAACGTGGACCTCACTATAGTTCTCCTAGTATAAGTAAGCACATCACAACAAAGGCCCGGTTGCACAAAAGCCGGTTAAATTTTAATCGTGATTAATTTTACGAAGACCAATCAGAGAAGGCGATTTTGAAAAGACGTCTCTAAGACGGCCTCTATCTGATTGGCTCTTGTGGAAAAATCATGATTTTTTTCAAGAGGGAATTATTTATTATTTTTATAAGACCGGGAGAAAAGGACCAAGGATACTCCTTTTATACTATTCTCTCCCAAATTTTGATAATACTTTATAAAATTCCGAAGTAGGGTTTTGAAAATTTAACCCGCTTTTGAGCAACCGGCACAAAGCCAATCCAGTACGAATTTATGCCGACTCAAGTTGGCGGGAACAACTTTTCCCATAACTTGTTCGCAACTTCAACCGCGAAAAAATTCAACCAAATTTGGATTCTCGAATAAGCCGATTGCATGCAATAAGATTTATAGTCAGATTGACTTCATACTATCAGTGTTCATCGCAAAAAATAACAATCATCTCCATTCTATCAATATTTATAACAGTGTAATAACAGTTGAGACTTAACAGTGAATCTCAGTATAGATATTCTCTATAAATTGATAAGTTAATATTCTCTATAATACCGCCGTTAAAAATATTCTCGTCTCTATTATTGTACTAAGTCAGACTTTTGTGCTCTGCATAGCTATAGAGTAGACTTAGTCTACTAGATTCTAGTAGTTGTGAATTACTATATAGCTTAATACTGTAGTTCATAAATTACTATATCTACTGATAATTTATTCAATCTATTATTTATTTAGAGTCAGTTAATTGAATTATATACCTTAGATTAATTAGACGACAACACTTTTTGTTATTTTCTGCTGATTCTGCTGAGTAGAAATTTCTGAGTAATACGGTATAAACTTGAACTTATAATTATTATAAAACGAAAATCAAAGTTTAATGTAGAAATCGTTGGGGTGATTTGAGTTGAATCATTTAATTTGGATTTTCGTTTAATAATAATTATTAATTCATTAGCATTTGAATTGCAATATCTAAGTAATTTCCATCCTGTATAAAATTGAACGTCGAACAGCCAAAAGAGCATGAAATGGACTAGGATTTTTCCAGCAAATTGGATGGAGATCATGCAGATTCCCTCACTTAAAAAAGTTACTGAATACTCTCCTTATTAGAGTGAAGTTGGGCTGGGCCCAGTACCGGTACCTGATTTTAGAGATTGTAGACTTGAAGATATTATAGTAATACTATTTTTAATCTCTTTATTGAAATTCTGATGGGAAGATGCAGGAAAATCTGGTGGAGAACAAGAGGAAGAGAAAGGAGATTGGTTGATTGATTTATTTTATTTCCATTGCCAGGTCTGAAGAGACCTATGGCAAACATTAAATTACAGAAATACATTGCAAACTCGAATAACAGATTTAAAGAAAAAACAAAATTTGAATTTATAAATAAAATTACTTCATTTTTTTGAGTAGAAGAATGATCATGTTTTTGAAAAGAGGCCAGATACTAATGAAAAATAGACTTACGGTAGTCTAGGGGGGAAAATGAAACATTGAAAATTAAAATGCATGAAACAAAAAGGAAAATTGATGTCAATATTCCTACAGATCTATAATAATATGAGTCAAAGAGTCTAAAAATTGTATACATGTATAATTTCAACCATCTTGTCATAAATAGTAAAAGACTTCCCATGAAATTGGAAATAATGAGCTATCATGCTCAAATTCAATTCCACAACATCTCAATGCCATAATACTTGAGGCTGTGCAAAGGCTAAAAATTAACTTTCTACTGGTGATATTTTTCAAAGTTTTTCTATTTGTATATCATCAAGCTATCAAAATGAAAACGTTTTCTCAGGAAAACATTTTTTTTCAATCATTACTTTTTGAGATATGAGCGCCTGAAGTTTGAATTTTTGGGACAGAACATTTCAAATTCGGTAAGATAAGAATACATTGGAAGAGATACATGAGATTTAGAGGATGGATTCTTCATGGTATTGTTGATCTAGTGAAACAAAAATTTTCTAAAAATATCAATTTTTGAAAAAGTTATTCAATTTACCAAAAATAACTCAACTAAAAGTTATTTTTAGTAAATTGAATAACTATCTTAAAAATTGATATTTCCAGAAATTTTTGTTTTACTAGATCAACAATACCATGAAGAATCTATCCTCTGAATGTCATGGATTTATCTCTTACCGAATTTGAAATGTTCTGTCCCAAAAATTTAAACTTTAGGCGCTCATATCTCAAAAAGTAATGATCAGAAAAAAATGTTTTCCTGAGAAAACTTTTTCATTTTGATAGCTTGATGATATACTAATAGAAAAACTTTGCAAAATATCACCAGTAGAAAAATTATTTTTAGCCTTTGCATAGCCTTAATACCACTATGCAACTTATTGTAAAATAATACAATGGATACTATTTCATAATAAAATGGATAATTTATACTATAATAAATAACACTCTTAGGCTCAACTCAAACTTACGCAAACTCAGGTCGAGAGCATGTGTTTCCAAATGGTGACACTCAAACCAGTCGATTCTAGTCTCCGCGACGTCACCATATTTGAAAACACATGCTCTCGACTAGAGTCGAGTCTCTTCTCGACCTGAGTCGCATAAGTGTGAGTTGAGCCTGAGAGTTAATAATTATAATCATCAAGGTATTCGATGAAAGATAATAATATTATTGTTCATCATTGGCCTGTTGTCACCCGCCGCCATCAGCACACTCTGCAAAAGCAGCTACCGAGCGCTTACCTTCATTCACGAACATTATTTTACCCTCGTTGGTCCAAACATTTCATACACCATAATTGGTGAATTGGCTCTGTAAAGAGCCAACCGCCTTCTTTTTCAATTTTCTTTCAACATCCGATTGGCCATAAATGAATGACAAATGTATATAATGGTATCGATGGTTAACCTTCCGGCAGTCGCGCTGTTGTAAAAAGTACTACAGTGTCATTTTTATGCTGCACAAAACTATTGGATGGGGTGGTGTAAGTGAATGAGTCACCTATGCATTCCAAAACTTTCTCCCCATCACTCCAATGAGTTGCAGTATCAACCGATCAATGAATGGTTCAGTCTTTAGGTGCCATTTAGTCGCGACAGTGCATATGTCGCACTGTGCATAAGATAGGGAAAGACTGTATACGGGGACTGTAAACAAACCAATAACACAGAATTGATGGCTTTGCTTGATGTACCTTATTGGGCTATGAAATGGTTATCATCCAAATGTACATAGGTGAAACATAATCCAAGAAGATGGGAAAAGTAATTATACAATTAATTAATATTATTTTGACAGTAAACAGAGTACATAACACTTGGAAAATCGGGTGTTGTAGAAAATACAACACGTGACTGCTTGTGTGATTGAGTAGGGCGTGACTACCGGAAGGTTAAGCACCTAATTTATATTTAGTTGATTCAAACAAAATATGTTCAAATACTGTATTCTAAATGCCACCTGCACGGAAACCAAGCTCATACAGTAGATTTTTTTCTGTTTATGTTCAAACAAAATACTCTTTGTTTATGTTCAACTTGAATATTTTTCTATTACTTGTTTGTGTAATTTTCTTTTTTCTTCTATTTATCTATGAAATATTGTTAATGCCCAATACAGGAACATCTTTATAAATACTATAATATTGTTTGTTCAGGACATTCAATGTTAAAATTGTATTGATTTATTTTTGTAATATTGTATTTTTTTCAATAAGTTTTCAATATAAAAGAATATTTTATTCACTAAAAGTTACTTACACTTATGGTTATTCTTCAACGTGATCGCTCTGAAGGTTGAGGCATTTGTCATACCAGTGGACTAGCCCAGTGGTTCTCAAAGTGTGGGGCGCGACCCCCAAGGGGGGCGCGATGAATGGTCAGGGCAAAGCTTGGTTGAAAAAGGTTTCAAATTTACTTTTAAAATAATTACGATCAGCAATCTTTCTATTTTTAAAATTACATGTGAGTAGTTTTTACTCATAAAATATTTATAACAACCGTATTGTCAAATTCAAATTCTCAATCAATAAGTGCTCCCTCAACATGATAGAAAAAGAAAACCTCATTGATCTCCAAGGTGACTTTGCGCTTAAAATGAAGTTTGAAGAATATTCTCTTACATACTTCTCAATTTGGTGTGCAAAAGGAACACCCAATTTTGAGTAAAAAGGCATTGAAGATATAGATTCCATTTGCTACAATTTATCCGTGTGAAACTGGGTTTTCTGCTCTAGCTGCCATGAAAAGTGAATATTTATCAAGACTGGATGTGACCCAGGAACTTAGAGTAGCCTTATTGGAGCTGACACCTCGTTTCTCTGTGCGAAAAAAACAAGTTCATCCTTCACACAGACGCTCTTTGTATTGCTCATATCTATGAGAAACAAAAATAACAATCATGTACTATAGTAGCTGTAGTACCCGAATTTATTATAATTTATTGTTTGTATAGAATTTGTTGTTTTATTAGGATTGAAACTATTGCAACATTGAGTTATGTATAGAATGTGCAAAACTCAACTAAATAAATATTGAGTGTAAAATATGTAGATGTACAACATGTATAAGGATTGATGGGTTAAACAAGATGGGTTAAACAAGGAGTACCTCAAGGGTCCATTCTTGGGCCAATTTTATTCAATATCTACATATATGATCTACTATGTAATATTGATAGCATCCATATTGATGGCTACCTTTTTGCTGACGACTTGGGTTTAAAAATTAATTGTCAGTCCAAAATTGAGCTGGAAAGAGAGACGAACTCAAGTGATTTAATTATAAATGACTGGTGTGCAGCAAACAATCTATCACTTAATAAGAGTAAAACCGCTGATATTAGTTTTAGATTCACTAGGGAGTTAAGGGAGCATTCCCTTAAATTCTTGGGTATCTATTTAGATGAGAACTTGTCTTGGGATGCGCATTTAGATTACTTATCTGGTAGATTAGCAAAAGGTTGCTACATGATTCGCAGACTTAGTGTGACAGTGCATACATCCATCCTGCTTCATGTATATTTTGCTGAAGTCTCCTCACTTATGGTGTTATTTTTTGAGGGAATAGTGTAAAAGCGAATTATATTTTTATTCTACAAAAAAAAGGTTGTAAGGATAATCAGCAATGTTCCATTTAATACACATTGTAAACCTCTCTTTATAAATTTAAAAATTTAGTCACTACCCTCATTGTATGTTTTATATGTTGTTTGTTATGTGCATAGTAATTTGGAAAAGTATAATATAAACAGTAATTTTCACAATTTTAACACAAGAAATAAACACAAACTTAGAATTGCGCAGTACACTCACACAAAATCGCAAAAAAATTTCACTTTATGTCTGTAAAATTATATAACTCCACTACAGATAATTTCAAATTGCTGCCTCCGAATAAATTTAAGAGCGTGATAAAAGAAATATTAATAAAGAAATGTTTGTATTCTGTTGATGAATATTTCGAAATAGATTGGAGTCAATGAATTTCAATGAAAAATTTTTCATAATTCAATGAGGTACCTGCTTGAGATTGGTATCACTATTGACAAATCTGATGTTCTTGAATGTTATCTTATATTTTAAGATTGTTTTGACTAGCTAGGCTATTAGGAATTCGACGTCTTTATTTCTTTTGTATAATTCTGGACTTTTGTATAACTGACTTTCTTTTAACTTATATGACGTTTGTTTTTAACATTATTGTAATGTTTTAAAACAATAAAGAATGATTTGATTTGATAGTAGTCTATGCTTATACATGTGGGAGGTCCGGTTTACAGCTGAATTATGCAGTGGGGGGGGGGGCTTGAAGTAAAAAGTTTGAGAACCACTGCCTACCAAAACCCTAATCATAAAATGATGCCACCAAATGAGTTAGGTAATATTACTATATATTATGGTAATGATATTATCAAATGAGTTTGGCTATGACGTTGTTTTGTAGCTCCTCATTAGCTCTGCCCTCAAAGTCATGTCTTGAGTTTGAGAAAACTCATATACTATAATTTACTAATGGCCAAGTCAGATTTGTATGGTGATAGAAATTCAATTTATTCAAATTTAATCATAATCATTTATTATACATGTCATAGGTCATTTAGAACAGCATCGACAATTGTCATGCACTCACACTATAATCAATTGGATTTTCTAGAGAAGCCGTATGATTACACCAGCACTACCGCTTGTATGTATCTTATGATTTATGTGATCGGTGGTTGAAAAAATTTACCCTCGTAATTCAATAGAGCTAAACACACTATAGAAACAATAACGTATGATGATTTGTTAGATTGTTTGTCGCATGGTTTCATTTGGTCTTTTAATCCCTCGCTCTGGCGTTCGAAGACGCGTTCGTTTTTACAGGAGCTCTCTATTGGCGTTAGGCTATCAACGTTATGAAATCTAAACCCAGGCAGCAGACGAATCACTAGCTGCTCGATGCGACGCTCCGTGTGTCCGTAGAAGTGGCGGACAATTCGTCTAAAGAAACGCCTCGTGTGTCCCTGCCCTGAATCAACACAGGTTTAAAAGAAACGCCTCGTGTGTCCCTGCCCTAAATCAACACAGGTTTAAAAGAAACGTCTCGTGTGTCACTGCCCTGAATCAACACAGGTTGGAAAAAACGCCTCGTGTGTCCCTGCTTCAAATCAACACAGGTTTTCAAACAAAACAGTTGAACTACTAAATGACAAGCTGCTTCCATCGTTTAAAACTATGATATCAATTAATAAAATCATGAGGTTTGGTTAAGCTGCGTACAGACTTCAGCGACACGAACATATGCACATTCTGCTTTTCATCAACAGTAAGATACAGATATAATAAACATAGCCTCAGCTGATGAAAAGAAGAATGTGCGTGTTCGTGGCGCATAAAGCTGTATGCACCTTAATACAAGTCACAATGTATTTTGAGTGGTTTACCAAACAGGCGGTGACTTGCAAGGGTTTTTCTCGTTTTTACGCCAATACATGAAATGTTCTCAATTGAATATATTTCTAAATATTTTTAGTTAAGTAGTCCAAACTTTAACAATCTTTGAATTTTTTGCATTACTGTCTCAGCTTCGCCATTTCGACAGACATAGCAAAGAAAATGCTATTATATAAATATATAATAATATAATGTGGAATTACCCGTCACACAATCCCTTATAATATAAGTTCAACTATAGTAAATGCTTTCAATATTAATTTTACTTCATTAATATCTATTAACGCCAATTTGAATACCTATCAGAGTAATAAACTAATAAATAAAATTCCAGAAGACTTTATTAAGGATAAAATAACAAAAACCAAATTGAGATTAATAAAATCGTGGGTAAAACAATACTATTATTTTAAGATTGAGAACTGAGTTGGATGAATCACCAATTTTGGCAATATTATTTATTTATAATTGTGTAAAAATTATAGAAACTCGACTATTATTATATTATTTTTCTGTGCATTTATATTTTGCTTATCAAGTACTTGGATTATTGATAAAATTCAACATCCATAGATTATTATCCATTAACAGAATTGTTTCATTTGTACTGCTGTTATTCGATTAAAAAAATGTATTTCTTATTTTTAGAACTCATGGCTGGAGCTCAAGGCTTCTTTCTCCAGTCACACCAAAAACTATTGTATTTTAATGATTATTTCTATTTGTAAAAATATTTCTTGTATTTGGCAATAAATATCATTATTATAAAGAATTATACGGATTTATAGATGAATCCCTAAACTTATTTCCCACAGATGAGATGGGATTTTCGCTTTTCAATTTTTCAGCATAGTTCTTACCTACATCAGCGAAGTGGAGATTTAAAATATCAGCATCAATTATAACGGTTGAGCAGCTGTATATAAAGAATTTAATTATTTACATTAATAAACATACAGAGCTTTTCAACCTCCGTATATCGCCTTACAATCTCCGTCCCTCAACCATTACCTTTGAACCACACAATGCAGTTCTATCCATTTGTAGAAGACAGTTTGATTATATTGTTAATAAGCTTATAAATGTGATACCTGCTTTTTTGTAAGAGATAATTCGAATGGAAGACTTCTGAGAGAGATAGATTTATGGATTGCTTCTTCACATCCTAGGATAAGTGATTTCTTGTAATATTGTAACTAGGATAAGTTCACAATCATTCAAGAATGTCTGCTTTTTATTTTATTTTGTTATCTCGTATTTTCTTACTTTTCTTCTTTGAAATTTTTTTCAAATTTGGATGTTAATAGGAATCCACCAATTTTATTTTTATCTTAGAAATAATTTTGTTTTTAGTAACACTCGGCCCCTGCGCTCAGGTTTTTAACCTTTTCAGGGACTTTCCATATTTAATAATAATACTATTTTACTTTTAACTTATTTTGTTAATTGTCAATTGTATTTATGTAATTATACATTCATGTATGCATTGTATGAAGGATAAATAAACTATTGATTGATTGATTGATCATTATATATAATTAGAATGATGAGGTAACACGTAATGAGCACTAGCGGTTAGTTTGCAAAGCATATCTTTAATAACACTCTAACATGATTTGCACATAATAGAACTATATAGGTGAACATAAAAATCTTCACAAGTCTTAAGATAATATCAATAAAATATAAAAACATAACTGTAGATATGTATTGCAGATACACAACGTTTTCATCAGTCAACTGCATGTCTACAATAACTCAGATCAAAAATTGTTCCAATATAATACTGTTTGTTGAATCAATAATAATGAATCTTACATGCAGGTATAGCAACTTTCCTCTGCAGAAAAGGTGAATAGTGAAAAATCAACAATATAAATCTTAGAGTAAAATAATACAAATCACACTTATTTGGAAACGTATCTTAGATAATAACGGAGTAGCCATACATAGTAGTCTTGTAGATTGGAATGGGAAATTAAAAATGAGAATCAACCCAGGAATATAGAATGTACCAATTTGAATTTTTAGTAAACATAGTGTTTCTACCAACATCGATGGAATATAGAATGTACCAATTTCAATTTTTAGCAAACATAGTGTTTCTACCAACATCGATTTTTCTACTACAGCTACTATAGAAAAGTATTTTTCCGAGTTCTAAACATATAAATATATAATACCTCTAGAGATATTTTGGTGCTTGTATCTATAGGTATGTAAGTGAATACAACTGAGGCCGGTCATATATGGGTACATCAATAGGATAAATCTATGTATATAATGTGTTGTACGTATATGATATACGCCACAAAATACACACGATATTTGGGGTTTTCAGGTTTGGTGATTTCTCATATGGAAATGTGGACACAACATATATATACTAAGAAGACTGACTGATCCGTGGCAATGTTTAGACTCCTTTGATTCTTGTAGACTGTTTAGACTCCATAGAGACGAATCTCTTGGCCATCGTGACTGAAGATAACTGAAGAGCTCATCTCTTTTTCTCCACCCAGTTCTTCAGGCAGGGCGTCACGAGTAATGAACACCTGCAATACAAAATAATAATCAATCACAATGATATTTTATTGAAATAATGTAATGCATTGAGAAAATCGTATGTTAATTGGAACGTTGCTATGGATATTGTAGTGTTACATTAATAATTATCATAAATGAATAAATAAAATAATCATAATTAAGTATTTTTATAATCAATAGTATAAAACAGTGGTTCCCAACCGGTGGGCCGCGAGACCCTATGGATTGGGCCACGACGAGGTCTGGGAAAATGTTTAAAAATTTTGTGTTTGTCCAGCAGTTTTAAGGAAGGCTTGAAAAACTATCATTAAAACTTATAACAAAATTGGGTCATGAAAACTGTAGAGTGGCGAGTAGCATACAGTGCAAAGGCCAGAGACCTCGAAGAAAATAAAAAGAAATCCCCCTGTCAAACACTACTGTAAAGGCGCGCATTGATACTATGTCTAGTGATATTGAAGATCAACTTGTTTGTAAGATCAAAAAGTCTCCATACTTCAGTCCGCAGTGCGATGAAACAACTGATATCGCTAAATGCTCTCAGTTGTTAGTTTTTGTTAGAGATTTGGGAGACCAGAATACAATAAAAGAAGAGTTGTCAATATCAGAAGAGTTGGAGAAAACCACAAAAACTGAAGATGTTATGAAACTTATTATGAACATTATTATTATTATTATTATCTGAACTTTAAAAGCTTAATATTACCTGTATAATTGCTTCATTTCATTTACTGACAATAATTATTGTATTTTTTATTTAATAAATGTATTAAATATTTTAAATGTAATTGTACTGTATACTGTATAATAATTTCTCAATCATGTATTTTTCGACTCATACCCACGCTCAGGCTTTGCCTTTGTGGGTACTGTATTAATTTCCTTATTGATTTTCTTGTATGTAATGTAAAACATGATGGGAAATAAATACTTTTTGATTTGATAATAAAGTGCTGATTGATTGATTGATTGAGTACTTTATTTATGTAGATTACAATATATACTGGCTTATACACTTATATACAATAGCTTACAATACAGCAAAATTATAGATGAATTTACATAATATAGACTAAGAAAATAATTATTGAAAGTATATGATATGAAAAAGTAATTTGTAATATAATAACTATGGATAATTATATTGTTATGCATCTACATAAATTGGCGGAGCTTTGGACATATCAATGTCCATTCTTCGGAAAGAATATTAAAAATATCCTCCCCACTAACTCTCTCCCAAAATAGCTGACAGGTATTTGTTGAGGCTTATCAATTCTGTGGCGATAAGTTTACCTCCCCCCCCCTGATCAACCCCCTACACATATGAATAGAATAGATGATCTGGGCCGCTTGGTGTTCAATTCATCCTTAGGTGGGCCGCAGGCTCCTTTTAGTTAGGAACCACTGGTATAAAATGAGATAGAGGAATGTTGGTAGCATTGTTTAGGTTGTAAACGTGGAATGGAGACAGCTGGTTTTTAGAGGGAAGAGGAAGGTGAGAGGAAATTGTGAAAGATATGGCGGTAGGCTAGCAGAATAATGTGTTATGTGTTTCGTATTCAAAGTTTTTATCAAATTGACTTCTTTATTGAATAATAAATAAAAAAATTGTGCTTCAATTGGAAAATGTCATGCTTCAATTTGAATAATGTTACAATATAGAATGAATAGTTCAGTATTTGATCTGACCTAATGGCATTAAGTTAATTATGTATTTTATTGTATTTAAGTAAATGGACGATACTTGACAAATAAGACAGTTTTATGTAATACAATCAGGAGTCACCCGTGCTATGCAATGGGTGAAAGCTACAAATTACATGGATAATCTTAATTGGAGTTGAAAATTTATACAAAAAGTATTGGCTTTTGGCTGACTTCGAACCAGGGACCTTCACTTCCAGAGTCACGCGCGCTACCTCTGCGCCACGGAATACTCTCGGTAATTAGACTTGTTTGATTGGGATTTCACCCTTAAATGTAATTTGTATTACAAATTTAATAAATTTGTTTCAATTATTGAAATTTGTTCATTAAAAGTAATAGAATTAGGCCTATAACCAAATAGGCCTATAAACAATCAATTAAGGCGTATCATAGACAAAGAAATGTTAAAAACTGTATACTTAGCATTAGTTGAATCTTTTTTAAGGTACGGTCTGTTAGTTTGGGGTGCAGCTAACTTCAGTTTTATAGATCCATTATTTAAAATTAAAAAACGCATTTTGAAAATAATGGGAAACAAGGAAATCCGGTTTCCAACTGTAGAATTATTTATAGAAAATAGAGTACTCAGCGTTAGGCAATTGTATATATTGTTGTTGTTAGGGTATATGAAAAAACATCAAAATAGGAACCATATCATAAATCATAGCCATAATACTAGAATAAGAGAACGTTACAACCAAGAAGTATTTGAATACTGCATTTGGGCAAAGATCACTAGGATATTCAGGGCCTACATTAGACATCAAAGTAGAGGAAAATTTCAATCGATTCAAAAGAAAAATTAGACATTGGTTATTCAGTATTGGAATACAAAGTAGTGAGGAACTAATAGCATGGAGAAACAATAGTGTAAGTAGATATCCCATGGTATAGGGAGTTTATGTCGTAACTTTTACTGTTATCTGAAGCCGATAGTCCACGTAGTTCTTTCCCTTGAAGCTATGTGACACTGGTAGTCTCTCATATTGTGCGTTTCATACACTCTCACCCCAACAAAACAGTAGAAATCTATAATAATCGACCGTAATCGGCTTGGGATAACAGTAAAAGTTGCGACATTAGCTCATTATACCATGGGATATCTACTTATGCTATTGTTTCTCTATGCTAATAGTAAGTAGGATTTAGATTTAAGTAGTATTCTTTTTAAATAAGGTAATTTATAGGTAGAAAATAGTACCTCGGTTTAGTATCATTGTGCTAGGGGATACTTAGGGTAATAGATATAGTTTTAGATTTTTTGGAATTTTTGTATTATCTGTTGTAGCATGAATTTGTATTAATTTGATGATAACCTCGACACATAATATGTTATATAGTGAGGTATCATTTTGTAAACCTTGAATATTGTTATATTATTGAAAAATTATTAAAAAAATAATAAGTAATATTCCTGAATTTATAAATAAACTCCTCTGGATGTGTCGTCCAACATCCAGAGAAATTATTATCCTCGGTAAATTTAGAATCCTTATGCAAAATTTCAAGTTGATCAGTTCGGTAGTTCAGATCTCATAATGCGTCAAAATAGTTATTTGTGCAACTAGTGCGCAAAGTGACAGTTTGCTGCACCGAAAGAAACGTTTACTCGCCTACGGCTCGGGCGGAATGGTTTCTTGAGTGCAGCAGAGGAACTTTGCGCACGTATTTCACATTAAGTTTTTCCTACAGTTACCATTGAATATGAAAAGTGGGTGATTATGGGTAAAATTGCCTGAAATGCATAAAATATTTTTCTGTGTAATTTTATTATTGATAAAAACCTTAATTTATTGTCAAATTGAATAAAAATGTTGTCGTTGGTTATAATATCTAATACTAATAATTAGCGCGTTGTGCTTCGTTGCACCTCTGCTCACTATAGCAGCCACAGCAGTCACTGTTACCAACTTCATTTTGATTTTGCTGCACTGTTGCTCCATATAACCTACTAAGTATTTTGCGTTGCCATGTTGCAAATCTGGAGTGCAGAAAAATTTTTTCGCCCCACTTGGATGTAATGAGCTGGTTTACGTGCGTCATATGGAGGCCGAAAGTGATTGTTTTCTGGCCAGGCCGGTAAAATTTTTACGGCCCTAGGGCTGTAAAATAGCCTTGAAGTCAGCTGATTCTGATTTGATGTGAACGTGTTTACAAAATAGTTTATGAAACGGAATAAGTTTATGCTTTTAGAATTGAATAAAGTATTTTGCAATAAGATACTATCATTTTATTTGGATGAATGAAATACAAATGAGATATTATAAACTATTCAAATTCAATTTTCAGAGTATAATAGAATCTAACCTCAAACCTCCTAGTACTGCGCTTATCATGGAACATGGTGGATAAACGGAATCATTTTATGCTTCTAGAATTCAATAAAGTATTCTGCAATAATATACTATCATTTTATTTGGATGAATAAAATACAGATAAGATATATATTATAAACTATTCAAATAATTCTATTTTCAGAGTAGGATAGAACTTCTAACCTAGACTTCCGTTGACATTCAGATTGGCCAAATTTCAAGTGTGCTAAAACAGCTGATCAAAAACTTTTCATTATTTGTGTTTATCATTCAATAATTAAAACATTTATAATAATATCATCTTATTGTCATTTGGAAGAATAAAAAGTATTTAAACTCAACCTCTTACATAATTGAACATAATCTTTTAGGTTATTTAGACAAATCAGAATAAAAAATAAAAATACTTTTATTCCTGATAAAGACAATTTCCTGATATTCAGATTACCTCAGATTTGCTAGAGCTATGACCTTCCACTTTTGCTTTCGAAAGTGCTTATAATAGACAATTATTCTCATATTTATATATTGTTTATTTTTCTGTGTGGCGAAAAATAACGTTCTCACCATGGGCAAAAATGTTTTTCCGGCTCTCAATCTTTTCTAGTCCTCGGCCTACGGCCTCGGACTTGAAAACCGATTTCGAGCCAGAAAAGTCTCATTTTCGGCCCTAGGTGCGAAATATACTATTACCATCCATTTCATAAAATAAGATTCAAAAACATCTATCGATCATAATAATTTGTCATAAAGCATGTAGTGGCACATAATACAGTACTGGAGTCCAACATTATACTACAAAAATTCAACAATATAATCAAAATGTAATTTAATAATAATAATAATGAATAAATTGAAGCTTATAACCTTCCAGTAAAGGGAAATAAATAAGCTAATCAAAAGTGGTGCTTGAAAAAGAAGTATGATTGAAAATGGCTTAAAATTAAAAGCCTTGCAATTGAAGAAGGTAAGAAGTGTGCTTTTTATTTTTCAATGATTACAAAAATATTACATTGGTTCAATATTGGTGAAATATTTCATGCTTCGCTCATGAAACAGCTGTTTCTCAAGTGGGATTCACTTCAATGTGTCAGCACTACACTACTCCTTAGGAATGAATAACTTTAACACTTCTAGTTCAACCAATGCTGACAAGAGGCTTTCTGAATTCGCTCTTCCACTCTACAAGATCTACGAGAGTGCTTTCTCAGTAAATTTTATATTATAAAAATTATTATTGTTAATAATAGAGTTGAGGAAAATATCTTGTTTGCAACATGCGTTCAATTATCTGACAAAGATGGTGTTTGGACACTATAATAAGTAGTATAATATGTATATTGAGTAGTATATTAGTAGTATAAGTAGAATAAGTAAAAAGACTTCACTCACATGGGCTACTTTTTAACAAATTAATAGAAACAATAAAGGGTACTTCAAGATTCCTATATTGTTTTTATTAATTTGTAGATTGAGTAGTATATTATAAACTTTTTATAATAAGTTTTTAAGCACAAATGAGTTTTATGAGAACTCTTTCTATGGCAATCTTTTTGCTTCATTTGATATTTGTTGAAACTGTTATTTTTGTATCAGTATGTGCAGTTTACCTTTGTTTACCACTAATTCTGTTTCTTGGCAAGTAGTGCTTATTTAATTATCAACTTACTTGAAAAAATAGCTATTAATATAAAAATAAATTGGAAGTTTCATTCGTCTCTTGTACAAATAATAATAATAAATAGAGTTGCATTCGTTCAAGTGCTGATTAATTAATAATTATTATTAAACGAAAATGACAATTAAATTGGGATTAAATTAAATTAATTAATTCCACTGATTTTATTCATTAATTAAATTTGAAAAAATGCAACTTCCAATTTATTTTCATGTGTAGACTGGCTGGCCGCTATGGCTTTGTATAAAATGAGCGCTGCTATCCAGAGATTATCAGTTTGGTGAAGGGTAAACATTCCTGACCGGCAATTAGGAGGTACTGGGTTCAATTCCCGAGTCGAAAAATAATTTTTGTATAGTAGCGCTCATCGAATTTCCATCTAGCTGTTTACCCTGTTGTCAATATTTGCAGTAGCAGAAGTCTTCGGGGTGATTCAAAACATTTAATTGGGATTTTTGTTTAATAATAATTAGCTATTAATACTCACAGTGTCCACATGGTGCACTATTCCATCAGTTGCCAGACGATCACAGGTGGTGACACGATTTCCGGAGAAGGTGACGCGATCATTTCTGTCTCTATTCACTTCCAAAACTTTTCCACCCATAGATTCAACAGTCTTGGAGAAGGGCCAGGGCACAGGCATCACTCCACTGCAGCAGATCACATCTGCAAATCAAAGTTTTATTTATCACTTCAAATCAAATCTATTTAATAGTAGTTTATACAACAGTTTTATACAGAGTGCGGCAGCGAAACCGCAAAAAATGATCATCACTATGAGAAACATAATGGGAGAGAAATTAAGAATATGTATCTTATGTCCCTTGATATCTTACATAAATACTGTAATGTACGACCCTAGTCGGGGTGAAACTTCCTTTTATTAAAAGTAAATAAAACTCTCTGTATGGATCAGGAAGTTTGTATTTATTCTTTGTAATGTAGACACATATATAAAGTTTTGTTTCAATTTGAGTGTCTCAAATGGGACATCGATGTAAACTTCCTATGTACGAGACTAAAATACCTATCATATAAATTTTATAAATTGATAAATGTGCTATCTTTCTCAGAATGCAAACAGGTATATACGGCACTAGTAGAGTCCCTAATGCGATATGGTTCAGTAGTTTGGGGTGGGACTTTCGATACCCATATTAAAATCCTTTTTCTAATACAAAAATTCATCATAAAGACAATTTCAAAGAGACCTACAACTTATGATAGTAAGATTTTGTTCAGTGAATTTGATGTTAAAACTATACGACAGTTATATCTTACAAATTACAGTTTTAAATACGTTCATAATTTCCCTCTAGCCGATGACATGAATTATAATTTTAGACCTAATACAATAAGAAAATATGAAATATATAATACCGACTCAACTTTTCTTAGAAGGCAACTTTACTACATTAGCAGTAAATTCATAAATATACTAGAAAGTGAATTTCCACTTAATAATTTCCGAAATAATAAACACAGAAAAAGATACATAGAGGCATGGCTGAACTTGAATTATTTCCAATCGTTGACTTTTATATAATAATCAATTTCATATTATAAATTACATTTTTGAACACTTCATACGCTAAATTCAAGTTTATATATTAAATCCCTGATTAAGCTGATTTACGACTCACACTGGCGCATAAGGAATCTTCCTTATGCCGGTGTTTTTGCCTCACCTACTGTGCTTATGCATGTGAACATAAATTAAATCTTCATTTTATAACAATTTTTTATAATATAAAGGATATCATTTCGTTATTATATCTAATTAAATAAATATATGTATCTTGGTTGAAGTGCAGTAGCATATACTTATATTTATTTTTTGTAAAGCTTTTTTGTATTTTGTTTTTGGCAAATAAATTCTTTCATTCATATTCATAAAAAAATCTATATTTATATCTATAAAATAACTATTATTTATAATATCATGAATAAGGATATCATTTCGTTATTATATCTAATTAAATAAATCAACATTTGTTTTAATTTTTATGTATGTATCTTAGTTTAAGTGCAGTAGCATATACTTATATTTATTTTTTGTAAAGCTTTTTTGTATTTTGTTTTTGGCAAATAAATTTATTCATTCAGTTTTGAATATCAAATCAGGTAGGTGACGTCCCCAATTCTCCATACATTGAGTAAACCGATTTGTGGCGTTTGTCATGACTCCTGCCAGCATTGAAGGCGTTATTGTTAGCAATTTCTTCCCTGATATTGGTCTTCAAATCTTGTAGGGTTCTTGGACGGTTCACATGAAAAAGGGATTTCAAAAAACCCCACAGAAAAAAATCACACGGTTTCAAATTAGGAGATCGGGCTGGCCACTCCAAATCGCTCCTAATTAAGATTAGGAGATAAAAGTGTTCCCTCAATTGAAAAAGTTTCTGCACAATTGCCATCTTGTATGGATGGAAATAAAGATCATCATGAAAAAATCGTCTCACAGAACGATCGGAAAGTCCAAGAGCAGACTCATGTTTGCGCGCAGAACGCTGTGGTGATCGCAACATTGAAACTCACACTGCCTCACTGTTCTCAGGTGACCTAATAGGCCGAGGGACTTCAGTTCTTCGTCTTGTCACACTTGCAGTTTGTCTGAACGTATTTGACCCACGTAACAATTGAATTCCGGTCCGGGACAGGAGCCAAAGGGGTTGAATTAAAGCGAATTCGGAATGCGCGCTGAGTTTCGGAATGCACATTCGGAATGCGCGTTGTGATCATAGAACACTTTTTGTGTAGTTGAGAAGTTGATAGTCTTTTTCTTTCAATAATCATAGAACAGTTGAGAACTGGTGTAATGCAAACCTGTTGTGTCTAAATTCAGATAAAATTCAAAAAAAAGCTCAGTGTTTCGTATAGCAATAGTTTACATGATGGTAGCCAAAGCATAGTTAATTTTCTAGGATTTATCATAGACTCAAAATTGAAGTGGAACAGTCATATTGATAAAATGGCGAATAAGATGAGTAAAGGATTTTTTATGCTGAGAAAGTTGAGAACAATAGTGAACTTACAGGTCTCAAAAACTGTATACTTTTCACATTTTCACAGCCATCTGTCCTATGGTACTTTTATTTGGGGCTCTCACCGTTTTACTACATAGCTATTAAGCTTTTCAATGCTTTACCTGAGAGATGCAAAGTTTGCCATTGAATGTATTTTCAAAAATTATCAAAAGATTCCTATTAAAGAATGCGTTCTATACATTGGAAGAGCATTATGAAAGTGTGTGTTCTATAAATATTTTCCATGACAATTCATCATAAATGTACTGTAGTTACCACCTGTAATGTGTTAAATGTATTGAGACTGTTATTGATTGTTATTTGGATTTCTTATTAGTTAATAGTGAGACTATGTTGCTTGTATGTTTAATGTTTTTTTGTTGATTTTGTATTCTTGACTTGTGTAATGCCCTTGATGTCCTCAAGGGTTTCTGCAAATAAACAAATTTTGAATTTTGAACAACCGCTCGAAAAAATAAGTCTCAACGGCAAATGCGCGCTTCTCATTGGTCCAATGCATGATGGCGACTGAACATGTCGGGAAGAAAGCTGTATATTCTGACCTCTCTAATGGGACCAATTTCGCTCTTCTACGACATCAGCTGACTGGATGGCGGTCACTTTAGAAAAGGAAGTTTCGCTGCCATACCCGGTATAATGAGGGTCTTTAACGCACTAGTTAGATGTACAGTTGAGACACAAGTGAGCAAGCATAGCAAGCAAACGCGTGTCCTGAACATCTCACGTGTGCTTTAAAGACTATCATATAAAACTGTTGTATACTTACTCCTCGGCTCTACAACCCATTGAGGGTCTTGGCCTCCCGCAGTATGCCTCACCTCGTCTTGGTCTTGACAAAACTATTGTATACACTATTTTATCTACGACCTCTCAAGCGAAGTATCACATTGCTGACTTGTTGTAAGGTTAGAAATCAACCAACTAGCCTATATGGTAGAAAGATTGAAATAACAATAGGTGTTCTACTCAGAGAGAGTGAACAGTTAACTGGAAACTTGACGAAATAAAAACTTGAAATAGTAAAAAAGAGACAACCTGAAAGCTTGACGAATTGAAAACTTTATAGACTGAAACCTTAACGAACTGAAGAAGACTTTTCACACAGAAAAAGAATTTTTATAATGATGTCGACACATTGTTATCCATTAATCAAAGGCCATTGGACTGTTTTGAAACGTGTAATAGTGATAAAACTGTCGTTCAGCAAATATTTTGAAGGCATTAACACATTAGACGTCACGAACGTATCCCTGAGGGGATATCTTACGCAAGGTTCACAGTTCTACAACAATACGTGAACTAAAGTGAAATTCCATCCAAAACAAAATCACTGCTATTCCCCAATATATTTGCAACACTATATGAGACAATGGCCCATATGAATAAAACCAGAGCAAATGCTCATGAGCAAGAGCATGGAGCATAAGGTTTTGCTCATGAGCAAAAGGTAGAAGCAAAAGCATTTGCTCATTTTTATATGAATAAGCTTTACCTTATACTCTTACCTTATGCTCCTGAACTCTGGAGCAAATGCTCACTTATTTTAAAGATTTTTCATCAGCTGATTCGCTTTTTTAGCCTTCATTTGTTTTTATAGCTCACGGAAGCGCTAAATAAATAAGTAGGGGACACCGCTTGTGTTTGCGTCGTCTGCTCTGTTTTCTATTTATGAATAGAGTTTTAGGTTAGTTGAGTTTAGAATTTTGAAATAATAGCGTGAAAAAATGTCATCTCTATAATAATCTTCAGCATATTCTTATAATATCAATAGCCTTTTTATAATCGTCTACACTCTCATCTTCTTAAATGCCTACTTCCTATTTTGTGGAGGCTATCTTTATAACAGGTTTGTATTTATTCTTTTGTAGGGATAATGGTGATATATATATCATGATTGAATCTAAAAAGAGTTTTATAGTTCTCAACTATTGGTTGTAATCGTATCTGGTATAGTTTCCTCTTCCTCATGCGAATTAGTTAAGCCATTTTACTATGATCAAAAGGTGATAAGCTGCTCTAGACTAGACTCACCTTTTTTGAAGCATTTGCTTCAAAAGTTGAGCAAATGCTCTAGTTTATTCATACAATTTTGAGCAAAAGCTTTTACTTTTGAGCAAATGCTCAAACTATTTTTTTCATGATCATGAACAAAAGCATTTGCTCACGTTTATTCATAGAAAATTAAGCAAATGCTCCATATTTTAGAAGTATAAGCAAATGCTCAACTTTATTCATATGGCCCATTATCTTTCTTATGTAATCTTAGAAAGTGAAGAGGCAAGAGGCAATTTGGAAATTTTAGTTTACAATAATAAAATGCATAATAAATACTTGCCATTTCATGGTAATTTATTAGTTTTATTAATCGATGGATTAAAAAGACATTATTTCAAAAATGTCCGTTCCTTGTACCACTCATAACAGGCTGTGAACGCCAAGTGTAAGCTCATCCTTCCAATGTCATCTTAAAAGTGGTACTTTTGGTCATTTTGATTGACGGATCATAAATAGCATGATTGATACAAGTAATTTCATAAGTTATCAATTAGTTTTATGAATTCATTGGTGCAAATGGCATAATTTCTAAATTTGCACTTGCACCACTCATAACAGATTGTGAACGCAGAATGTGAGCACATCTTTCCGATGTCATCTTGAAAAGTAAAGAGGCAGTTTTGGACATTTTGATTGTAAAAACATGAATGACATAATGAATACATGCCATTCCATTCCTACTCCACTAATTTCAAGATTTTTTCGTTGAAATGACACTATTTCAAAATTCCTCGTTTTCTTGCGCCTCTCAGTATTACTTACTTACTTACTTTTCTTATTCGTCACAATTACTGAACTGCATTAAGGGAGCAACGATCCCACAGTATATGACACGTCAAAGTTTAATCTAATATCTACCATCCCTCCTATTTCAACACTACAGATCCCACATAACATACATCAATCAAACACTATTCAACAAGGAAGTCTGCTAACCTGTACGGACACAATACAATAAGGAATCCCCTGAGTGTTTTTTTGAACTCCTTCAAGCCATCAATTTCTCTTATGTGAGATGGGATTGAATTAAATATTTTCATTCCCATATAAAACGGGCCACTCTCCAGCAGGCTTAGTCTGTGATGTGGGTAAACAAAACCTCTAAATCGAGTATTATGGGGATGACTCACCTGGTTCTCCTCATAAATTCGTCTATTTTTAAAAACAAAGATTGCTAAATCTAATATATAAATAGCAGGAGCCGTCAGCAATCTCTTTTCTTTAAAATAAGGTCTGCAAGAGCGCATTGTATTAATCTTATAAATTATCCTAATGGCTTTCTTCTGTAGTATGAATATTCCATTATTCTCTATACTTTTTCCCCAAAAAATAACTCCATATCTCATAACTGACAGAAAATAAGCATGATATACAAAAAGAACAGTTTTTTCACTCCCTACTCTAGCCATTACTCTTAATGCAAACAAGGCTCTATTCAATTTAAGGTTCGAACCCACTAGAACGTATCAGACACGGACCGTGTCAGACCATGCCAGGCACGTAAAATAACAACTATGCCCACTACACCGGATCAACAGCGGTCTATGCCAGTACATTACGCGTATGGTACGCGTATGATACGGGTATGATACGCGTATGATACGCGTATGATGCCCGGTCAGAAGTTGTTGGGAACGCGTCAGTTAGCAAGAGAATGTAGCGGTGAACTGGTTACCAACGCGGTGCATACGCGGTTACAACGGGGTTTGCAGGCGTCACGTGCCATGCAAGGAACGTTCCGTCACAGACAAAATATACTGGCTGACAAATGTTGACCTGGACGTGCATGGCACGCTCCGTGCTTGGCCGGTGACGGAACGGTCTAATGGGTGCATTACATATCAAATGATGCAAAGAATATTTTTTTGCATGTGTCGGTACGGGCACGGTCATGGTATGATACGTTCTAGTGGGTTCGAACCTTTACTAGTGACATGAGAAATATGAAGCTTCCACTTCGAATCACTCTCCATCATCAGACCCAAGAATGTCGTGGAATCAGAAGTTTCAACTCTACTTTGCGTATTCAAGTTTATTCCAAAACTTTTATAGTCTCTACTGAAGGGAATTACTTTAGTTTTTTTGCAGTTCAAACTAAGACTATTCTGAACAAACCACGAATCTAATTCAGCAAGACACCTCTCAGCCTCTCTTATCAAACATCCACTGTTCCTACTGGTGATTAAAGCTGTAGTGTCATCCGCAAAAAGAGAGAGTTTGAAATTGACGTGACTCTCGATGTCATTAACATAGACCAAGTATAAGAGGGGACCCAATATTGAACCCTGCGGTACTCCCTGAGACATAGGTAACCAAAAGCTGCATTTGAGAAATGGTCGATTTTACTCACCAAAAATAACATGGCGTTGCAGAACCTGGTCAGCAAAACCTGTCACTTGCAACAGCATTGTCCTTGTCCGTTCAGGAAGTTTCATAAGAGCGGCATTGGATGGGGCCAAGAAAGTGTAGTTCTTATCAGACAATGACTTCAGTTGACTTTCCAAAATTGTTCCCTATAAAATTAAATAATTTGGATTTAGTAAATAGATAAAATAATTATTAATTTCATAGAAACTAATTCAAGACAATGTAAATTTACAACTCACACTAATAAAAACAGTATAAAAGATGATAATAATGTAATGTTTTTTAAAACCTGAAGATGATGAGGAGCATCAAAACTATAGTGAGGTCCACGTTATAATGGCAGTGAAGAAAGATAGGAGAAAACGTTGCCAATTCTCTCCATTTTGCCACTGAGTGTATACAGCTGTTACTCAATTCATCCCATTAAATTTGATTTAATAATAATTATAATTTCCTTGATAAAATAATCAATTCAATGTCAAATCAATCAAGAATATATATTTGATTCAAAAATTTGCTTCCATAACTGAGATCAGATTTTATTTTTATACAAACCTGAAATGGCGGCTATTTTAAAAAGCTGTGATACACCAATCTGAATCTCAAAACAACAGAAATTAAGTTTTTTGGTAGGTATTCTATTCCAATTTCTTTTAAAAATAAGAAAAAATAGAAATCCTATTAAAAATAAGTAATTTCAATGGAAATAATTCTGAAATAACCTTTCAATATTATTTATACTGGTACGAGTAGGTCTAACCTATACGTGTAGACTAACTGAAGCATGGATGAAGTCTATGATGGTTAGTTATCTACTTTTAAAACGTCATTTCAGGTATTTTAATTTGTGTTTTTCATACGGTAATGTCTAAAAATTATATAATTGTTTCAAAAATACATTTTAAATCAATGAAGAAAAAAATATATATAAAATGAAGAAAAAAATGGCGGCTGAGAATTCTTTGTCTACTTATGTACAGTCACTGTCAAAAGTAAAAATAAAATATTCTGGAAAGCAGACAACATCGCAAAGCTAGAGAGAGATAGAGCTATCTGTTTTGTTGTATGATAGAAAAGGACAGCAACAGTATTGTGTCAATCCTACACTGCCATTATAACGTGGACCTCACTATAGTAGTTAATTTCTGCTTTTAATGTATTATTTTATATTAATTTCAAAAGAAGGTACTATAATGATATTTTATAAATAAAACTGAATAGCCCTGCATACATAAATTTTAAGAAGTAATGTATCAAATTAGCAATGATTGTTAATGTATTATACTTATATCAAGTTACAAGCGTTTTGATTTGAGTTTAATTAGTCAAAGGAGGTCATTAAAATAGGATCAATCTCAACTCAAGTTCATCTCAATGAAGTTCTGCTATAGTGAGATTCATTTAGAACTTTCAGCATTGGTTAAATGTGGAGCGTTGGTGTTATTTACAAGGAGTAATGTCAGTTAATCATTTTTAAAATTTTTCTTCTTCTTCTTCTTCTTTGGCTTTACAACCCAAGTGCGGGTCACAGTCTCTCTCAACTTCTGCCTCCAAGCATCCCTGTCCAACGCTGCACTTCTCCATCTCCGCACACCTATCACTGAGGCGTCATTATTCACCACATCCATCCATCTAGTTTTTGGACGTCCTCTCTTTCTCCGACCGTACAGTCGTCAAAGAATCACTTTTCGCTCTAGTGCGGGAATAGTTATTTGTGCAACTAGTGCGCAAAGTGACAGTTTGCTGCATCGAAAGAAACGTTTACGCCCGAGCCGTAGGCGAGGGCGGAATGGTTTCTTGAGTGCAGCAAACGAACTTTGCGCACGTATTTCACATTAAATTTTTCCTACAGTTACCATTGAATATGAAAAGTGGGTAATTATGGGTAAAATTGCCTGAATAATGTAGTAGTGTTTGAATGGCGGGGGGCAGCTGTGTGGTGTGTGCTGTGGTGGCACTGTGCTGTCGTTGTCCTTGGTTATAATATCTACTTAATAATTAGCGCGTTGTGCTTCGTTGCACCTCTGCTCACTATAGCAGCCACAGCACTCACTGTTACCAACTTCATTTTGATTTTGCTGCACTAGTGCTCCATATAACCTACTAACTATTTTGCGTTGTCATGCTGCAAATCTGGAGTACGCAAAGTACTCACTTTGCGCACTAGTGCGGAAAAGTGATTCTTTGCAGCCTGCAATCAGTGCACAAATGGTCACTTTTCAGGGTATCTGTAGGAAATAGTTATTTGTGCAACTAGTGCGCAAAGTGACAGTTTGCTGCACCGAAAGAAACGTTTACGCCCGAGCCGTAGGCGAGTGCGGAATGGTTTCTTGAGTGCAGCAGAGGAACTTTGCGCACGTATTTCACATTAAGTTTTTCCTACAGTTACCATTGAATATGAAAAGTGGGTAATTATGGGTAAAATTGCCTGAAATGCATCAAATGTTTTTCTGTGTAATTTTATTATTGATAAAAACCTTAATCCTAAAATCCTAAAGTCCTCGTTGTCCTTGGTTATAATATATAATGAATAATAATTAGCGCGTTGTGCTTCGTTGCACCTCTGCTCACTATAGCAGCCACAGCAGTCACTGTTACCAACTTCATTTTGATTTTGCTGCACTGCTGCTCCATATAACCTACTAAGTATTTTGCGTTGCCATGTTGCAAATCTGGAGTGCAGAAAAAATTTTTTCCTACAGATACCCTGAAAAGTGACCATTTGTGCACTGATTGCAGGCTGCAAAGAATCACTTTTCCGCACTAGTGCGCAAAGTGAGTACTTTGCGTACTCCAGATTTGCAGCATGACAACGCAAAATAGTTAGTAGGTTATATGGAGCACTAGTGCAGCAAAATCAAAATGAAGTTGGTAACAGTGAGTGCTGTGCTGCTATAGTGAGCAGAGGTGCAACGAAGCACAACGCGCTAATATTAAGTAGATATTATAACCAAGGACAACGACAGCACAGTGCACCACAGCACACACCACACAGCTGCCCCCGCCATTCAAACACTACTACATTATTCAGGCAATTTTACCCATAATTACCCACTTTTCATATTCAATGGTAACTGTAGGAAAAACTTAATGTGAAATACGTGCGCAAAGTTCCTCTGCTGCACTCAAGAAACCATTCCGCACTCGCCTACGGCTCGGGCGTAAACGTTTCTTTCGGTGCAGCAAACTGTCACTTTGCGCACTAGTTGCACAAATAACTATTTTAATTTTTAATCTCACTAAATTAATCCACCCGGTGGCCGTAACACTGCTATTTTGCATCTCGACTGTTGTATAAATTAGAATTGGAACCGTTTTGTGCTTGAACCAGTGGTGCTTTTCTAAAAATTAAGTAAGTGTGAGTAAATGATTGAATGAAGTCTGAATAGATGATACCATTTTATATAACCTTTTTTCAATTGCGGGTGATACCCACATGAGCTTCTATAGTCTGTGCAGACCTTAGTTTGCAGCATTACTCTTATGGAGTACAGCGCTGCCAGATTTCACAGAAATTCCACAGATTTCCAGAGAGTCTGTGGGCTAATTGTGTAAGAATTGAATTGAATAATTGCCTTTATTGAGGGCGGAGTTAGGACCCTAGGTCCTCTCTGCCACACAACCCTAGAGCGAAAGAAGCTAGAGCGAAAAAGAGAGCATTGACTTTTTTGATAGAATCAGCATAAAAATGACAACCGTGTGCTTCTATTGTTCGATTGAAATAACATTAGCCATTAATCCCCGTGCTGCTATCTGAGGTTTGCACGGAACATAGCTTTTGCTTGGGTGTGATGATGAAACATCCATGCCTACCGGTAGGATTCGAACCCACGACCAGGCAGCGTTAGCAGACTGATGGGTGTGAAGAGTGAAACTGGTCTATTGTTGGAAACTGAAGATTTCACACTCAACACTAAAACTGCTGCAGTCGTGGGGAAATGCGTAAACTTGTGAAATTATGCATGAAAATTGAGAGAATTTGATGCTCTATAAGCTCATAATCAGCATGGATTTTTCCATCGATATTCAGAAAGTTATAAGAGCAAAAATAGCAAAAAATTCAAGAAAATGTGTTTTTTAAAAATGTCACATCTTTACGACACCTTCAAGTCACCTTTTAATGATTTCACTTGAAAATGGCTCTAATGTCCGAAACATGTTGTGACAAAATAATTATTTAAAAGGGTACTGAGATTTATATATTTTTTTATATTAAAAGTAGCCCTAAAGAAAAAAGACAATAGAAAATGTTGTATGATTAATATTGTAGCAAATTATGTAAGCTTTAATTTAATTTTCGAGTTATATGCAAGAAACCAAAACCTTTGAACCACCACCACCCCCTTAGCACAGGGGGAGTTGAGGTGGGGACTTTTGATATGTTACCTCCTTACTACCCTACACAGAACTGCGGGGTCGAAAATTGTCTTCCAACCTTTTCCCTCTATACACGTTTTCGAGCATTCATTACCTGACTGGCCATTACCTTCATACAGTCAGCATTTGTTATACAGGGCCCGGCATAAAAACCTAACGATTTTTGAGGAATAATAACTAAAGTATTTTTCGTACAATTAAATCATAATTATAATATATCAAATTGAAGATCAAGTTTTGCAATTTATAGTGAATTACATAGATTACTCACAAAGTTTTTTATTTGTAGTTTACCGAATGATTACCGTTACTTTTCACACACTCACTCAACCTAATTCTAAAAATTTGCCATTGCTCGCTCAATCATCACTTGTGGAATTGCTTCAATTTCTCGTTGAATGACTTCCTTTAATTCTGTGGATTATTAACTGCTCAATAACGGTAATTTTGTTTATTCACAAATCCCGAAAAATGAAAATGTTCTTCGTCACTTGAAAAAATAACGGCATCCTGGTGGAAAGTTTTGAGAATGTTCTCACAAGCGGCTTTGCAATATGCCTTATAATTTGCATCAAGTTGTTAAACTAACATTATCTTATACAGATGAAATTTTAGGTCGGAATGAAGAATTCGTCGTACAATTCGATCAGAAAAGGCTAGCGCAACAGCATGTTTCGCTGCTGAACGTCGTAGAGACCGTGTAACAGATACTCATGTGTTTTTGAGGCGTTCTCACGGTTCGTTTTCGTCCTGTTGGTTTCGTTTTTTAAATGGACAACGTGTACATGGAATTCTTTACCCACAACAAGATCGTATTCCTACTGGGAACAGGCGCGTGTCGATTTAAATTATTGAAATGTCTGACATAAACGCTGTGATAAGGTGCGTACAGATTCACGCGCCGCGAACATGAGCAATTCACTTTTAATCAGCTGATGCCAAGCGTTTTATATATGTATCTTACCGTTTCTGTAAAAATACAGATATAGTCAGCTGATTAAAAGTGAATTGCTCATGTTCGCGGCGCTTATATCTGTACGCACCTTTAGAATAACTGAGTCATTATTTTTAAAATAAGCTTCAATCACAATCGCTTGATGTTCACTTGACCACGACATACTGGCTACTGAAATGGCAAGAATAGACCTGTCGATGTACAACATTTCCGCCTTTTCAATGACAGTGGTTCAAACATAACAATTACTACAAAATCGTCAGATTAATATGCCGGTCCCTGTACATAATATCAACTCTCTCCATTCATACAATGTTGACAATTTTAAGAGAATCTTACAATAAAAAAACGTTACAATCATAGAGAAAAGATAGCATAAGTGCTATCTTTCAGGCTATATTTTATCTATGCTATCTTTTCTATGGTACAGTTTTCAACAGTTTTACAGTTTATGTTTTTACATTTACAGTTTATGATCAACGTTGTTACCTTAAGCATTTCCTTGACAATGGTCAGCTCCGGATCGTTCTGAATGACTTGCAGCACAGTACCATTGGGAGGTAAAAGAACCTGGTCAATCTCATACACTCCTGAGTTGCAAGCTTTGCCCTCCTTCTTCACAATTCGAGCACACTCCACCGTCACACTGGAACCCAGTCTTGAGAACAGAGGAATCTGAAAAGAAACAATAGAATAATTTTATCGTTAAGATGCATGATGAAGGAACGCTAATACCAAACCAAGTTTAAATTAATTGTGTTTTTTTTTCTTATTGTAAAAATATCATCCTCATAATAGTTTGATTAATTCTAACATCGAGCGAAGTCAGGTCAAAAGCTGCGTACACATATACGCGCTTCCAACCCGCACCGAGCACGCTCCGCCCTCGTACCTCCATCGTACGCAGTCGCTCCGCCTCCGCTCTTCAGTCGCACCCATCATGAACGTTATGGAAGATGTTAGATCTTCTCGCGTTCCCCGGTCGATCCACTCTTGCTCCCCGGTCGATCATCAATCGCTCTGCTGGAGTGACGTTCGGTTGCGGAGCAGAGCGAAAGTCTGTACGCACTTTTAGATTCAAGTCGACGGCTTTGCTTTTCTCTTCATGTTTGTATGTATGTTTGTTCCACATTTACGGCGAAACGCAACAATAGATTTTCTTGAAACTTTACAGGAATGTTTCTTTTTGAATTGCGGCGCGTGGATGTATATGTAAGGTTTTTTTGAAATTTTGTAGTTTAAGGATAATATGAAAGGAAAAGGAATGTCGTCCAAAATCCAATATTACCGAAAAAATCAGACTACAGAATTATTCATAATTAATCAGATGTCGAGTTGATTACTAATTGCATGCAATTAATAACTCAAAGTAACATAGTATTCTCTCTCTACCTTTAGCTGCTACCAACTCGGGATGACCAGTTGACAGTATGTATGTCTTGAAGGAAATTAGCTTTTCGTGATAGTTGTTAAAAACAAATGATTAGCATTATCGCTACGCCAACCAGCAGTTCGACTTATGCCATGTGACAAATGGTAGCCACAATAAACATTTATGAGTTTCTTCGTCATGCTGTTTGACTTTCTTTTTCATTAGACATGCTATTTATACGTTCAATGAAAAAAATGTATAGAGAACGTTGGCGCCATGCATAACAAGCCCTGTCATTAAGGTTCTTAAAGTACGTTTATTCTACGCGACCGCGGTCAACGACCGAGAAAGAATACCATAGTTCTTATGGATGTGCTCACACATTAGCAGCCTACTAAAGTTTATAGAATTCCATAAGAATTTATAGTATAGGTCGCATAAAAGAAAACGTACGAAGTTCAACGTCCACGTTATAATGCCAGTATTTGATTAACATTGGTGTTGCTATCCATGTCTATC
Source organism: Nilaparvata lugens (assembly GCF_014356525.2). Classification (NCBI taxonomy): domain Eukaryota; kingdom Metazoa; phylum Arthropoda; class Insecta; order Hemiptera; family Delphacidae; genus Nilaparvata; species Nilaparvata lugens. The sequence goes on from NC_052518.1 coordinate 9,058,711, forward strand.
ATTCGACAAGGCAGATAGCGCTATCCTTTTCTAGCTCTGCAACATTGCAAGATAATATTCTAACAATGCAGAAATATGATTAATTGACAAAATATTTAATTTCAATTATGAAAACTTTTTATTCAATCACTGAAACATATATTTTCATGACGAATAAAATATAAATGGCTGACAATAATCAACATTTAATATTATATCAGATATACCGGTATCCTCTATGAAAGGCAGTGAAAAGGCAGATAATCGGCAACGCTATTCACCTATCTTCAATGACATTATTACGTGGATCTCACTATAGTCTATAATATTGAAAACATATTAGGAATCTCAATAAAAATAGATCAATATTATTAATAAATGAATAAAAACTTACATTGGTGAAAGAATAGGACGTTGATGTTCTCTATACCACTATATTTGAGTGAGAGAAGTTTTTGTATTTTTGGGTTCAAAATTTTATAAAATAACTTTATTAATTCAATATGAAGTGATAATTAAGTGTTATATTTAAATATAGTTTGGTGTTTTAATTTCTCTAAATTCAAAATGTTTAGCTTATCAATTTTTGGACGAAAATTTAACTTGAACGTTTTACAGTAGAAACATAACCTACTTTTTGGACATTTTATTAATTTATCAAAATTTGGGAATGGAATAGATTTGGGCCAAGCCTGTTGTTCCATCCTAATCATATTTATAATATGATTTGTGATTCTGTCCACGAATAAATAAATGAATAAATAAATATTTGTTAAAAATTAATTCAAATTACAGAGCCAGGTTTCATGGCAACACCTACCACATCTTCAGCTGAACTGATATTAATTTAATTTTGAAAAAATAAAATGGTATTGACAACATCAACGTCTTATTTCAGGTGATTATTTCTTGATCCATTCCGAGCTGCGATGTATTAACACACTTTTCCTAAGTATTTCACACGACATGCAGTCAAATAAGAATTATCATAATATTTGAATGCATGTCGTGTAAAATACATTGAAAAAAGTATGTCTTATTTCAATAATGGTGAAATACCACAACACCTCTTACCATACAATCAAACTTACATTGGTGTAGGTATGGACGCGGAGCTTGGCACTAGGCAGGAAGGACTCTAGCACTTCATTATTCTGTATTCCACATGACTGTTTGGTGGCATGGTACATGATGACATCCCTCAGAGCAGCCTCATCCATAGCATTCAGCGCATCAGCGGACTTGTTCAGGGCCGCTTCGCTCGGCGCAAACATGGTCAGATTTTCAGCGTTGTTCAGTTCTTCAATCACTCCGGCGCGTTCCATCAATTCCAGCCACTTGCTGTGATTGGTGGAAGCTAGAAGGTCTGAGACTGGCTTTGCTGTTGGATACAACAAAAATTATTTCAATTAATTCATTCATACTAAAAAGTATTGTAAAACTTGTCCATATAGCAGGAATTAATTGAACAGAATTTATTAAATCTACACTTGAAACAGGAATATTGTATACAAGTATTGTAGAACTTATTCATATGAAAGCAATTAATTGAACAGAATTTATTATATCTACACAGAAATATTGTGGGGCTTTTCCAAATTATTGTTTATTGTTTTTGAAGGGACGGATTCAAGGATCCAAAGGTTCAAAGATCCCCACACGTCAACCGAAGCTTATTGTGTTCCCAAGTAGTATGTTAGTTAGGCAAACCAATACCTATGTCCTTTACAAGAACCAGGAGTTTTTCCCTATACTAACATTCCATTCATCACCTGGTTGCAATCCTTGTCTCTTCAGACTGATTAATCCTCGTGACCTACGTGAGTTCCACTCCTGGCCTTCTTTGTAGGTCCTTCCGCTGAGAGAGGGGACGCCAAACTGCCTCTAAGGCGCCCGGCGCCCGGCCACCCTCGACTCAGCCTCTTGACCCACATTAGTACCTGGAGTTTCGCCCATCTCTGGTCTCTTGGGTTTTTCTTTTTGCTCCTCCGAAACTGCCCTGATGGGGCAGATCCCGTGGGTTTGAAGGCAAGGCAACTTCTGGAGTTGCCTTGAGGTCCATTTTAGTCGCCTCCTACGACAAGCATGGATACTGTGGGTGAATTCTGGTTTTCAACACATTCTTGAGTACGATGATCGACTCAAAGCTCCCCCAACCGACAGGGGGCTTTCCAAATTAAGGTACTGAATAAAAAAAATACAAAATTTATTGAATTTACACTAAAAAAATCATTGAAGTACTTCTTAATATATCCAGGTAATGAATAGAACAGAATTTACACTTGAAACATATATATTGTGGAACTTATTCGGATTAAGGTAATGATCAAAAAACTTGTTGTTGTTCATTATTTTCCCTAAAATGTTGTCTAAAAAAAGGAAACTTGAAAATGGCATGGAATCTGAAACTATAGAGAGGTCCACGTAATAATGGCAGTGAAGAAAGATAGGAGAAAAACGATGCCGATTCTCTGTCTTGTCAATGCCTTGGAAAGACGGTAGCTGATACAGGTTTATTGATGTAATATTAACTGTTCATTCTCATTTGAAATAATCAATTATATTTTATTTAGCAAGAAATTATATTTTTCAATAATTTCATAATGAATTTTCATAACAAGGATGGAATATTTTGTTAATTAATTATCAATTCTACATTGTTGAAAGACGATCTGGCAACAGAGCAAAGCGAGAAAGAGATAGCGCTATCCGCATTGTTGAATGATAGACAAGGATAGCAATACCATTGCTAATCAAACACTGCCATTATAACGTGGACCATACTATAGTAGTGTTTATGAGAAGAAGTACTAGGTTACCTTATATATTATAATTATATAACTATATTAATTAATATATTAATTAAACAATTCAAGTAGCCCTCTTAAAATACTTTATCTTATTAGATGTTTGTTTCTCTCTCCTAGATTAACAATTTCTTAATAAGACAATATTTTCTAGTTCAATGATAATTAAGTGGAATTTTTGTACATAATAATTCTAAATACTGGTTTATAAAGATGTTTTTAAAATTATGAGCAATTGAAGACCAAACCTTTAACTGAATTTGGGAGAGAAATAGATCAAAGTTAACCTTATTTTTCACCTCCAAATCATTCTAATGGTTGGCGTTGTTTGTAAAAATGAATACGTTAACATCTGTTTTATTTAAACCCAAACTATAGATTCAATTCAAAATTCAAATTCAATGCTCAATCATTTTCAGTGGTTGAATCTAAGGATAGGAATTTGAAGGAATAAGACACTGGTCGCATTACAGGCACTACTGGAAAATATTGAGCTAAATACATGTGAAAATATAAAATATTGATCATGAATATTTTCATACACAATTATGAAACAATAAATTACAAAAACTCATGTATAGCTCCATCAGTTAATCCATGGATATTCTGTGGATTATAACATTTAGCTAAATACATGTGAAAATATAAAATATTGATCATGAATATCTTCATACACAATTATGAAACAATAAATTACAAAAAACTCAGTATAGCTCCATCAGTTAATCCATGGATATTCTGTGGATTATAATATTGAGCTAAATACATGTGAAAATATAAAATATTGATCATGAATATTTTCATACACAATTATGAAACAATAAATTACAAAAACTCATGTATAGCTCCATCAGTTAATCCATGGATATTCTGTGGATTAAAATATTGAGCTAAATACATGTGAAAATATAAAATATTGATCATGAATATTTTCATACACAATTATAAAATAATATAATTACAAAAAAAACTCATGTATAGCTCTATCCATGGATATTCTGTGGCTTGATACAAGAGCAAAGTCAAACTCACTTATTGGCATTGGCAATAAAATAATGAATTTTATAACTTGGTTACGTTGTAAAAGCTCAACTACATCATACACACCCATAATTGAAAAATGTTGTAAGATCTGTGGAAATGCTTTAGTACTTGATAGTTTATACTTGAAACCAATGGAATATATTTATGGGAAATTGGTTCATCACTGAAAATCAATCGTACTCATATGTGATACATTCATATTACAACCTAATCATAATTGTGAATTATCATGAGATCTAATAGTATAGGATACAGTGATAAACAAAAGCGACAAGTACAAAATACTAATTTTTGATTAATTTGCAATAATGATCAATTCTGAGATATTCTAAATCAATTCCAGAAGTATTCATTAATTCATCTATTAACATATGAAAAACATTACCATAGTAAAGATAGCAACGAGAAGATATCTTTAAATATTTGCTGTAGCAGAGGTTTTTAGTGTATTTGATAACATATGTATGTGAATTTTCATTCAGTTATAATTCAAATTCAAATTCTTATAATGAAATTTAAACAATTGTTGATTATGAAACGTATAGTTGAAATTAAACCGGTTGATTCACCATGGTTTTTGAATAGTTAAACGTTTCTCTTTTGGTCCAGTAAGTAAATATCCAAAAGAAAAACTTTCATAAAAATTATTAATTGACAGAAAATTGAACACTAAAGGGGTTTACTAGACAGTGACTCTTATTCAACTCCTTTTATAAGTTAAAAAATCACTACCCGGTGGTTCAGAGCCCACCTAAAGATACAGAGGTCCACTCATCTCACATTATAATCCGTCTCATTACCCGCGCACAAGCCTGGAGCCCATGTGGTCATCATCCTCAGCAAAAAAACTCTGAGCAATTTAACTCAACTCACACTCAACCGACTCTAGTCGAGAGCATGTGATTCCAAATTGTGAAACTCAGACCAGTCGATTCTAGTCTCCGCGACTGTCACCCATTTGAAAACACATGCTCTCGACTAGAGTCGAGTCTCTTCTCGACCTGACTCGCTTAAGTGTGAGTTGAGCCTTATACACTCCTATACACAAAAATCTTTTTTATGTTATTGAGGAATTCTATTTCATTTTAATAATTGTATTACCCCTATTAGGGAAAGTGAATACTTCTATACACATATATTTTCAACATCACTGTAGATAATATGAGGACGATGTGAGACAACATTAGAAAATAGAGGAAGTTTTGGGCAATAGCCTGTTTTTTCTTTTCCGTCTATTGTATTTTTGCTCAATCCAATAAATAAATAAACTTATTATCGTTAGATAATGATGAAACTATTGATAATCATACCATTCTTGGGATTGAGCATTTTATCGAGACCATGGAGAACACCGTTAGTGGCGACCATATCTTTCTCGACAATCCTAGCCTTGTCATCAAGCACAATATTTCCAGACTCGTCCATATGAATGTGCAGCCAGTCATTGGCCAAGTTCACGGTCGAAATGCGGCTTCCATTGTTGGCTGCAGACGAGCAAACGGTGTGTCCCAGAATGTGGTGTTTCAACACAGCTGCAAAAGTCAATACAAGGTTAGTTTTTGAATGAAACGAGTGGTTATAATAGTATCTAACTTAACTTTAAAAGGAGTTTTACACTGAAGAAGATTTTTGCAACTCTATATCTCCAATCCTGTTTTGCAACTCTAATTGAACAATTCTCTTGAAGATCTAAAGAAGATTAGACGTTCATTGAATTCAACAATGTTCTCGAACAATGAAGAAGATTTTCAAAGTCAATTCTATTTTGCAACTCTGAACAATGCTAATTTTCTTGAAGAATAAAATAAAATTGATCATATCTAAGAAGAATTGACAATTATTACATCAGATATACATCAGCAACTATTACATGAGGGTGACTTGAATCATAGCTATCAACTACACAAGTCAGTGGAAAAGGAAAAGTGGCAACCCTTAAGATTACTTACTCTTGATGCATGCTTCTCCACGGCTATATTTAGCTCTGAGACCATCATCCAGTTTGTAGATGGCTGAGTTGGTTGGGGCGAAAACAGTAAATGGACCTTCTTCAGAGAGACGATCATACAGGCCGTTGTTTACCAACACTGTAACAATCAATCAATCAATAATTCTATTCAACACAAACTTATAATAAAATAAAAAATACAATCAAAATACAAATTCTAATATATAAAACACAACCTTCATGGTGGGTGTGCTGAAATGGAAGAAAGGAGGAAAAATACCTACCCAACTATAGTTACCCGTGCAATAGGCTGGTAAAGGGTTAAAAGTAAGGAATGGAGTGTGAAAAAGGGAAGAATTGAAGAGGAAGAGATTCGAAATAATTATATTAGAACTATTCAATTTGGTATATGTAATTAACACGTTTATAAAAAATAATAATAACATTAAGGTACCTGTTTAAGGTACCTGTCATGCATATTAATGCATGAAATTTATTGACGTTCGGTCTATGTTTCAACTCGATTTGCTTTTGTCTGTCTGTATGTAACGCGATTACGGCCAAACGCGTTGATAGAATTCGTTGAGATTTAGCAGGAATATTCCTTTTTCAACTGCGCGTCGATGTATACACAACGTTTTTTGAAATTTTGCATTTTAAGGATACTAAGAAAAGAAAAGGAATTCCTTTTTGTGTAGTTGAGAAGTTGATATTGTGGTAATTATTCATATTGAATGAAAAAGACTGAGAAATTGTCAAAAAACCACTGATTTTTGAAATTATAAATCAGTGGTTTTTTGACAATTTCTCAGTCTTTTTCATTCAAAGGAATTCCTCCATACTCTGATATCACTAAATATATATATATATATATAATATATATATATATATATATATATATATATTATATATATATATTATATATATATATATATATATATATATATATATATCATCTACTTTGAAGATAGGATCAATCAAACTATAGAACTATTAACTTAATAATCAATCAGCTGACAAGTGGATTATTCACATTGCATGCATTACACAGATGTCTGGCCGTGTCTATTTCTATAAGGTAGGGTTTCAATATTTTTTATGATACTTGCCCATCAGTATCAATATTCTCACATTTGAAAAACAAATTTAATAGGTAAAATAAAAAATGATTAAATTAACTGAATAATGCTGAAGAAATTATAATATTCTTGATTGTGAAAAATTATTTTTAAAATAGTTGAGAAATATTTTCATCAGATGGAAAAATTATCACGAAACTGGATAAATCATCATATGGGATACAAATTCAAATGTGAACTGAGTTTATTAGCATGAGTGAGTTTTTGAGTAAATTATGATTCAACTGTGAATAGTGATTCAACTGAATCAACTAGAACAGGTGACATCAGATACTTGTGGATGAGAAAACTACGTGAGGTCTACTGTTCACAGAACTACTAGTTAGAAATATGCCAAATTATCAGAACTATTAGGCTCAACTCACACTAGCTCGACTCAAATCGTAAGACTCCAGTCTCTCGACCTTACGACTTTCTTGCTCATTGTCACTACTTCAGTTCCATGCTATTCCATTTTCTAACCTTACTTTATTAAAAATATAAGATCTAATTCGTCACTACTTAGCATGTAACAAATTTTATAATAATTATTATGAATAAATTGCCTTGTCTAATTCTTATTACTTATCTAAAATGATAAAACATCGCTTTCACCAAACATAACCTCACTTCCATTAAAAATGCATGGTACTACGCAATTCAAGTCGAGGCTAGACCAACATGACGAGTCGACACTCGACTCAGTCTCACAGTCGCGAGGTCGCGGAGACTAGAATCGACTGGACTGAGTGTCACCATTTTAAAACACATGCTGCGTCGAGATGAGACTAAAGTCGCAGTCTCTTCTCGACTTGAGTCGCGTAAGTTTGAGTTGAGCGTTAGACTGACCCCGTTCAGCGCACAGCGATGCTTGGTTTGAGGTACCACGCAAATTTTACCAAAATCTCATGATTCTTTTCAAATCATAAATTATTGAATTATTTCAAACTACAAATTAATCAAGAATTATTTCAGATCAATAATGAAATTTATAAATTTAATTGTAAATATAACATCAATACTGGAAAATAATCAGTAAGTTAACTTTGCCCAAAACCGAATCTATTCCAAGTTCTAAAATAAATTACTTCTATAAATTGAGGTTATATTTACAATAAATTTCATTATTGATCTGAAATAATTCATGATTAATTTGTAGCTTGAAATAATTCAATAATTTATGATTTGAAAAGAATCATGAGATTTTGGTAAAATTTTCGTTCTAAATAAATAACTTCTAAAGCTGCGTTTACACCGGAGTTAATAACACGAGTTAATAACAAAAAGTTATAAACTTGACTGAATCGTCAAAAATTTCTCTCAACAAGAGTTAATAACTCGTGTTTTTTCAACAGAAAATTCCTTGTCATTAGAGAAAATGTTAATGACATTAATTTGTGTTAATGACTTTTGCTATTAACATCAGTTAATAACAAAAATTTAAAAACTTTTGTTATTAACTCCGGTGTAAACACAGCTTAAGGTTATTACTTACAGGATCTATGTTCCAATGAGATTTTAACATCTTGGAAAAATACTATAGAGAGATTCACTTAAAACTGTCAGTATAGATTGAATGGGATAGCATTGATGTTATTCATTAGGAATATTGACAGTTTTTCAAGTGATTCTCACTAAATAGGTTAAAAAAATTATGCTTTAATCCTTCAGTATTGTTGTAAATAATATAATAATAGTGATAATTTTTATGATTAAATCGTGGGCGTAGAAGGAAAGTGCACCAAGTCCAATTTTTCCAAACTTTGATTATTTATAAGTTTTTAAATAATTCTATTAAAAACTATGAATGTTAATAATTAATTATCGAACAAATGAAGAATATTTAATTTCTTACAGTATCCTATTATATTAAGCGAGCAATTTCTGTATATGGTTATCTGGTTATGTATATCCAACGGATCTCGAAAATGGCTCTAACGATTCTCACGAAATTTGGAACAAAGTAGGTTTATGATATGAAAATTCAATTGAACTAGGTCTCAACCCTGGGATAACTCGCTGAAGGACATTGAAAGGATAAATACGTCCTTGGAAAAACAGCTGGATTTTTTGTCGTCTGTCGATACCGTAATGGAAGTGAGTGAGCGAGTGCATGTGTGGGTTATTCCTCAGCTGATCTCACGAGAAAAATAATCCAGCAAGAGAAACTTATTTTTGTTAATTTCTCTTTACCGAAATAGTAACTGAATCGCTAACCGCAGAAAGGCAACATGTCCAGTTTTCATAATTTTACAGGAGATACAAAAAACTTGATAAAAAATTTATTAGAAACCTGCAGTAAACGATATATTCAAAACGTCGCCATTACAATGCTTTCAGTTGGACATGTTTCCTTTCTACAGTAAACTATGTATCTTACATTAAATAGTTGATTTATTGAAAAAAAAATTGAAAAAGTTGGTCATGTTTATTTTCTTCGGTTAGCGATTCAACTATATGCTGTTAGTGTAGAATATAACAAATATGCTGTAGTACATAGTATATTAACAAATATTGTAGCAAACATAGTATATCATTCTAAATCGAATTCATAGTATATCTATTTGTAATTGATGATGTGTTTGTTTTTGAAGTGTGAATGAATTTTTTTGACGAGTGATAGCAGCTTAAGCTAGATTTTGATTTGAACTGTAGTATAAATTTGAAAAGGGACAGTTTTGGGCATAAGCCTGTTGTGCCTCCTTATACAACTGTAAAAATAATTGTACAACTGAGAAAATGAATAAATAAATATAAACTATAAATTCAATCTTTCGTTACAACTTTTCTATGCTTTTACACTCCAGAGCGAAGCTCGGTCCCCCGATATTGGAACTATATTGTGAAAAATCACTATAAGGAAATAATGATTGATGTTAGAAATTAGAAATTTACTTTTATGGACTTAGTGGATTTTCCTTACATGCCCACGAAATGTTATTAGCTTCTATTCATATTTGTGGAGCGCTTTCGGGCGCTGTGCCCATTTCAACACTGTTGAGTAGAAGCTAATAGCTTATAATAATAAAAACCAAACTTCTATGTCGTAATTTAAGTATTGAAAAGTGTGTATGTAAGTAAAAAATTTGCACTTACATGCTTTGAACTCGCTGAATTCGGCGTTTTCAAGTAGCTGAGCTAGGTTTTGGTTGACTGAGGGGTTGACTCTATCAACCATGTGCATGATTGAGTTGGTGGCGTAGTTGTCAGGTGATGTGATAAGGGCGCAGTTCACAGTCACTACGGGCCCTTTGCGCCCCGGGTAGACATTCAAACGAAGAGTGGAGTTGAATTCACTTGTAAGTACCTGAAAAAATTGTCCAAGAAATTACTATTTCATTCATCTTAAAGTTGATGAATTTCCACTCATTTTTATTATTAGTAGAGTTGTTTATTTTATTTCATTCATCATTAATTTGATGAATTTCCACTCACTTTTTATTATTAGTAGAGTTGTTTATTTTATTTCATTCATCATTAAGTTGATGAATTTACACTCACTTTTTATTATTAATAGAGTTGTTTATTTTATTTCATTCCCACTTGAAAATGGCTATTAATAGGCGAAGCATGGTGTAGTAATTTAATAAAACATTTCAAAAAAGGCACTTGAGATTTTTTCCACTATTAGTGGATTTATGTCTGCTAATAAGTACCTGAAAAATGAATCAAATGAGTCTTATCATTCCATTTTGTAATGTAATGACTGATGTTTATTTTATTTCATTCCCACTTGAAAATGGCTATTAATAGGCGAAGCATGGTTTAGTAATTTAATAAAACATTTCAAAAAAGGCACTTGAGATTTTTTCCACTATTTGTGGAGTTATGTCTGCTAATAAGTTCCTGAAAATGAATCAAATGAGTCCTATCATTTCATTCTGTAACGTAATGACTGATGCTTATTTTATAATGTAATGATGTTTATTTTATTTCATTCCCACTTGAAAATGGCTATTAATAAGCGAAACATGTTGTGGTAATTTAATAAAACATTTCATAAAGGTACTTGAGATTTTCCCATTCTATTAGTGGAGATATGTCTGCTAATAAGTACCTGAAGAACGAATCAAAAAATTATTCTTATCATTTCATTTTGTAATGTAATGACTACATCTGATGTTGTTGCCTTAGTAAGAGCAACTTAGAACATCCTTGTAATATGCTATTGAACTATAGTGCACGTTATAATGGCAGCGGAGAAAGATAGGAGATAAACGTTGCAGATCCTTTGTCTTGTCAATGCCTTCTATAGACGGTAGCTGATACAGGTTTATTGATGTAATATTAACTGTTCATTCTCGTTTAAAATAATCAATTGGGCTATATTTTATTTAGCAAGAAATTATATTTTCAATAATTTCATAATGAATTTTCATATTAATATGAAATATATTGTTAATTAATTATTAATTCTAGATTGTTGAAAGAAGATCTGGCAACAGAGCAAAGCGAAAAAGAGATAACGCTATCAGCTTTGTTGAATGATATACAAGGATAGCAATACCATTGCTAATCAAACACTGCCATTATAACGTGGACCTCACTATAAATATTAGTTCGTTTATATGAACATTTATTAAAATATATTGTTGGCTTTATAACCTGTCATCACTACACATTCATTATCATGTTAATGGATTTCCACTTATTTTATAATTATTAGTCGCAGAGCTCTCAAACCAGAAGACGCTGGGTGATAATCATTAATTTTTAGGACTTGATAACCTTTTTCTGGTTTGTCCACCAGTTTTCATTCTTTTTTATGAAATTGATCTTTTTTGCTTCATCTTGTTTCAACTCTTGAAGCTTTTACCTCTGGAATAACTTCCCATTTATTGACTTTGATTCTAAAATTTTCACTGTTTTATCATTAGAAATGTGTGCTAGAATATAGAGTGAACATAATTTTTATAATGGGAAGTGAAGAATCATATCTATATTTTATTATGCATTTATTATTGATTTGGATATTCTACCAAAGTGAATTGAAAATTCATTTGAATATGAATAAGAAGCTAAAGTAAAACAAATCAATAGTTTTAAAGTGAACTATTTTGCATTTCGGGTAAAACCTATCTGGATGGGGGCATGGAACGGTCAAGAGAGAAAGAGAGAACAATACTCCTCCTTCAACGCTGGTGGAATGAGAAACAATAACTGTCAACCCATGTCAATCAATGTTCAGTCAATATTCAACAATAGATCTCCTTATGCCCCCATTCAGATAAGTTTAACAACATATAATATATTTTCAAAATTTACTCCAAAACTCAAAACTCTGGTCCGCAACTTACAACTCGACATATGTATCGTTTGAAAAATATCAAGTAGCACTAAGAAATTAGTTTTATATAATCAAATGTATAAACTTGTAAGTTCCTAATTAATGGTGTATTCTCTTCAAGTTTATGGTTTACCATCATCATCATTTTTATAAACGTATCACTCACATATAATAAATTGTAAACGCACTTGTGCTGGGCCACTATGCAGTGTTGCTCAAGTCCTATTACAAGTCCTATTTATAACTCTGGGCCACAAAAAACATGAATTGTTTGACATGTACAATGAAAGTGCCCAATTAATCCATGGAATCAGCGGCCCAAAGAGCCTTGTCCTGATGTTTTTTTTTTTTATTCAATGACTATTAAATTTTTATTTACTACACTATATTATATACCATACAATTATAAACCCTCTACGATTCTACTTATACTACTCTACGTAGTATAGAATCTATACTTTAACAGTATGGTATATAATATAGTGTAGTAAATAAAATAGTCATCAAATAAAAAAAAATAGAGCTCATTTAGAAAAATGGTTGAATTTCATCATCATGCAACACAATTTTGAGCCAATTCTAATATTATCAAAAAACAATTTTAGTATAGCTTCACTATTCTATTACCTAATAACAGAATATCTATAGTATAGATATTCTGTTATTAGGTAATAGAATAGTGAAGCTATTACTAAAATTGTTCTTTGATAATATAAGAATTGGCTCAAAATTGTGTTGCATGATGATGAAATTCAACCATTTTTCTAAATGAGCTCTATTTTTTTTTTATTCGATGACTATTTTATTTACTACTATATATTATATCATACTGTTAAGTATAGATTCTATACTATGTAGAGTAGTATAAGTAGAATCGTAGAGGGTTTATAATTGTATGGTATATAATATAGTGTAGTAAATAAAATAGTCATCGAATAAAAAAAAATGCAATGAAGCATATGCCCCCATCCTGTTATGTTTAGTAACGTTATTCCACACTTAGAATTTATAATTCAGAATTCTACTTAAATTTGGAAAATAGAGCTCATTTAGAAAAATGGTTGAATTTCATCATCATGCAACACAATTTTGAGCCAATTCTAATATTATCAAAGAAAAATTTTAGTAAAGCATATAATGAGGCAAATGCTTCATTGCACAAGGGTCGAAAATGTGCTAAATCTACCTGGCCAAGGGTCTCGCAGTTGTATTGTTCTCGCTTGACCGTCTCATGCTCGCATTGAGATAGGTTTTACCCGATATAAATAGATCAATCCAGTAACAGATACCAATAAAAAGATATAGAAATGCATCTTTCTATTGGTATCTGTTACTGGATTGATCTATTTATATCTATGAGAATAAAACAGTTGTATAGCATTAATAAAAGTAGAAACTTTAGCATAAATGTACCTTTTCATTGGTGAAGTCAGCCAGCTCGATAAAGCCAGGGGTTGTCTGAGCCAGGATCATGTCTTTGTTACTCATTGGCTTATTCCTGATACCCAGCTGCCGATCGGTCCTTGGAATCTCATTTGTAAGTGAAGGGTCATCATTCATCATTACCTGAATTGGATTATCAGGTATTCTGTCGACTGTGATCTAAAAAGGAAAATATTCATAATATTCATACAAGTTATATGAGTAAAAACTGCATACAACCACTATATTATTGAAGTATAGTCTGCAGTATTGTGATTAGTCAGTAGAGTGCAATTGTTAGCTCGTTCTGTATTAAACATTGAGTAATAGTTCGTCAGAGTAATTTTCTATTGTAACATGTGTTTGAAAATACAGGGTTGGGCAGGGAGGTATGGATGATTTGAAATAACAGTTTTAAATTCGAGCGGTACCACGTGCAATGCTTGAGAGGAGTATGGACAACTTCTCACAACGTCTACAGGAGTTTATGGACAAAAACGTACAGCATTTAAGGCTGTGCAAAGACTAAAAATAAACTTTCTACTCGTGATATTTTTCAAAGTTTTTCGATTTGTATATCATCAAGCTATCAAAATGAAAAAGTTTTCACAGGTAAAATTTTTTTCTGATCATTACTTTTTGAGATATGAGCGCCTAAAGATTAAATTTTTGGAACAGAACATTTCACATTCGGTAGGAGATAAATTCATGAGATTCTTCATGGTATTGTTGACCTAGTAAAACAAAAGTTTTCTGAAAATATCAATTTTTAAGATAGTTATTTTTGGTAAATTAAATAACTTTTTCTAAAATTGATAATTTCAGAGAATTTTTGTTTTACTAGATCAACAATACCATGAAGAATTTATCCTCTAAATCTCATGGATTTATATCTTACCGAATTTGAAATGTTCTGTCCCAAAAATTCAAACTTCAGGCGCTCATATCTCAAAAAGTAATGATCAGAAAAAATGTTTTCCTGAGAAAACTGTATAAACTGTATAACTGAAAACAAACAGATGTTATTTTACATACATAATTTATGTTTTAATTTTTTTCTTTTAATTTTCATAGTGGTAACACCCAAGGTACATACTAAAAAAAAATTTTGAGCTTCGTTTAAAAATGAATGTGTAACTGTTATTTTAAATCATTCATGCCTCCCTGCCCAACCCTGTAAATTAAAATGTTTTTTGAAGAGTGAATCGTTTATTTGCAAACCATGATTTACATAAGAATTTTGGTATATTAATATATCACTTTTTGTGTAGTTGATATTGTGGTAATTATTCATGTTGAATAAAAAAGACTAAGAAAATGTAAAAAACCATAGATTTATGATACTTGATAAAGATTTCTTAGAAAGATACTTAGATTTCTAGGTGTCAATAAATCTGTGGTTTTTTGACAATTTCTTAGTCTTTTTCATTTCATATTCATATATTTACAAATAAATAAATAAATACAATTTTATTGTCAACAAGCCGCAAAGCACAAGACAAAGTCAACATTTTATATACATTGAAACATAAACAGTTACTACACATCATATCATTGAGATCATGAACTGTCATATTATTATTATATCATCATTATTATATCTACTAATTTCTAAATAAGTCAATATTTTACTATACAAACAAAAGGCGATCAAATAAAGCTGTCCTCTTATCTAAGAAAAACCCAATAAACTTACTAGTATAAAAAAACAAAAAGTTCTATATAAAAAGGCTTATAGTGGATAATTTAAGGATTATGATTTTATGGTGTATTTTATAATAGTGTAATAATTTTTTTCGAGGCTTCTGTCTCTTGCAAAGGTCAAATAGTTTAATTTTCAGAGTAGGTAACTTCAACTCAGCTAATAGCTTATGAATAATCATAACTCTGACGCTACATAATGTTTTTGTTAGTTTTAATTATTTTCATTTTTTATAAATAGATGTACTGATTTTTTAAGTCATTTATTTTTGTTTGTTAATTGTCAGTGTTATGAATAAATTTCAATTTAATGTTTTTGTTAATGTAATATTAAACATATATAAACATATTGTATGTTGTTTTTTCAACTTTAATAGTTTGAAATACACTCAAATATACAGCCCCCAGTCACTCAAAGTAAGTAGAATCCAAGTCAGATAGACGTGATAACATTATTTCAATTCTCGAAACGTCAGATTGTATTGTAAGTAATTGAAGAGTACGTATATTGATGAGGGAGGGGAATCACAATAAACTCGAATTTAAGTTAAATGTGATAGCGTAATCAGAAATTCAGATGGTATAATAATGAAAATGTAGTTCAAGAGTTCTCGAAAGTGATGTTTTGGGTGGGAGAGTTCAGAGCTCACGATAGTGTTGCAGTGGCTGGGAGACATTGGGTCTCGTCCGGTGAATGATTATTCCAATAACGGGAAAAATCCTAGCTACATAATGTTTTTGTTAGTTTTTAATTATTCTCATTTTTATACAAATAGATGTACTGATTTTTTAAGTTCATTTATTTTGCTTGTTAATTGTCAGTGTTATGAATAAATTTCAATTTCAATTATACAGTTTTGAGTTTTTAATTAATGAAACATGAGAGATTTGGAATGAACTTGATTTTACAGTGTATTTTTTAATAGTGTGACATTTATGTATTGAGTTTGTAATTAATAATCTATGAAAGATTTGGAATGAACTATTTGAACCTTGACTTTGATTGGTTGGTGTATTAATTGCTAGGCTACCAAGGCTTGCTTAACCGAGACAGGATCCTCAAAAAGGTATATAGCTACTATCAAGCCTGTCATTAGATAAGAGATAGTCGAATAATTGAGGAGCTCTAGAAATGTCGTTCAAATCATGGCAGTCGGTAATGACCGCTGATCACCCGCCAAGCATGCGCAATGAAGCTTGTAGCTTGATATAAACGCAGTGTACATAACGAGATGGCTTCTGGTTTGCATTGTTTGGGGTGGCAGTCAGGGGCCATCTCGTTATGCGCTATTTTTAGCTGAAAAATCTTGTTTGACAGCTGTGATCACCAACTACATAAAATTGAATCAAATCTCTTTCATTTTGACATCATACAATAATACACTTTACATTATGATTTAATTTTGCAGACTTTAATCCTTTATTAGAACCTAGTGTACTTGGATTCAAAAACAAGATGAATTCCGTTAACAATCAAACAAAATCATCATCTGTCATTGGTCTAAATCAAAATACACAAGTGAGGATTTTTGACCACCGTCTGAGGGCTACTCTTAAAGATATGGTATTTGACTGCTCTTGGAGGAATTACCCTCACACACAGGCAATCGGTCACAGCTGTTTAAACAATATTTTTGTATTTCATTCTTCATTTGTCTGCAATTAGTTGAGATGCAAATAAGATGCAGTCTTTGCCGACTACAAAGATCAGAATACCACATTAAATAACACAGGGTTTTATTTATGTTTTTGTTTTATTACATTTAGGGTTTATTTCGGTTGGTTCGTACAAAGATTTCCTATATAATAACTGCATGATGACATGATACTGTGAAACTCGACGATTTTAATTTTGTTAGTTAGTAGAAGATTCTTAATGTGTAGCTCCACAATAAGTTTTTTACTCGAATATTTCAATAAGATTAAGCTTATTTTACACCACCGTAGCGTAGCTTCAAATACGTCATTTGAAAGACGAAAGAAATGTTTATCTACTTTACTTGTTAAACTACGTTATTCTAATTCTGTGAAATTTAGTTATTTATGATATCTATTTTCAATTGAAGAATTTTTTGTTTTTTGAAGTGTAAATTGTTATTTTAATGAGTGATAAAAGCTTAACCTAGATTTCGATTTGGGCTGTAGTATAAATTTGAAAAGAAACAATTTTGGGCATAAGCCTGTACATGACTAAAAAATACCCCGGTTTGAAACGGACAGCTTGATTAACATTATGGTATGATAACATTGGATGCGTTTATGGGTGCAATTGCACGTGAGATCATGCATGAGCCGAGAAACAAAATTTGGAAAGAGCCATTGAAACATGTTGTGTCTTTACCTGCTCATCACACTGAACGCAACCAGCAAGTGCACTCGTTCAGTGTAAGTGTTCTAGATTTTTCTCTCATCTGCGCGCTTGGTAATGCATGACCACGCGTGTACTTGCACATATGTGTATCCAATGTGATCATACCATAATGTTAATCAATCTGATATGCAACACCTGATATCTGAGTGCCCACAATACTAATATCACGGAGGGCTCACTAAAGTTCATGCTGCTGGAGATTGATTGATTGATTGATTTGTATTATGATGTGCTAGGTCTCGATAGACCCGTTGCACTAAACAACAGTACAATACAATACAAATAAACAAGATACAACAGTATTCCTACTACAAATAAAAACAGTTAACTGTTGGAAGTTAAAATAGAATCAAATTAGATAATATAAATTATAAGTAGATATAATAAAGATAATGTTATGAAAAAGAGAGAGGAGTGAATGAAATAAGGAGAAGAGTAAGAGAGATGAGAAAGAAGAAGAAGGAAAGATGAAATAAAAGCTTATTCAATTCTAAAAAAGAGAAAGAAGAGAAATTGAAGATATGATATGAATATGAATCAATTCAATTCTTGTCTACACCTGCTTCTGAGCCAATTCAAGAAATATGATTTATAAATGTTGTTGAATGAATGAAAATTCATGAATACATTACATAAAAATTATTTGATTTCCCAAGCAGACCGATATAGATGGAATAGAAAAGATTAAAAATAATAATAATAATAATAAAATAAAAATAAATAATAACTAAGAATAACAAAAATATACTCTCACTGATCAATTTATTTTACCGGTCTATGTACTTTCAAATTAATAATAAATTTATCGAGAAGAGGCTTGTCAGTGGCTCCAGAACATACTTGAGTCTATAAGTATTTTATTATCATTGACCTTGGCCTATGAATGAATATGCATAAGTATATCCAATGTGATCATACCCTTCAATTTTCCTACACAATCATCTGAAACTTGGAGATTCTGTTAAATCGATCTCGACAACTTTTACTTCCAACTGCTTAGAGATTGCACAAAGTCAATGTAAATTGAGCATATTTGATGATGGATTCAAATAATCTGAATACATGAATGAATAAATAAATAAATGAATGAATGAATGACTGACTGACTGAATAAATGAATGAATGAATAAATCAATCAATCAATCAATCAATGAATGATTAGCTTACATCATCACTCTGGCGAAACACACTGATAGCTTCGTCAGTGGGAACAAAGACAGTCATATTTTGGGCATCTAGTTTCTCATCCAGGCCAGTTTTTCGCACCAACGCATCGAACATTAATGCTCCCATATCTGTCAGCACATCAGTCACTGGCTTTTCCTCAACTGAAAATAAATCAAATTCAAATTCAAATATTCTTTATTCCATACAAAATACAGATTAAATTGTAATACAGAGCATGTTTACTGGAATACCCCTACAAGACTATTCGTCTGAGTGTAGGGGGTTGAAATAAAATAAAATATTAACAAACAAACAAATGGATAGCAATTGATACTACCAATGGATAACAGACATTCTCATGAATACGATTTCAACAAATATGAATCTAATCTTGTATTATGCAGAGTGTCACGAAAGGTGTAACAGCCGAAAACCATAGGTTCTACATTAAATTTGCAGCAAAATATGACTAATTTAAATTTTTCATACATCGACCTTAGTTTTCGAGATGTATCGATTTTTCGATATTTTTGAAAAACGTAGGAAATTATTAGGCAAAATCTAATTCTGATATGGTTGGAATGAGGAAGAAATTTCCAATAAATAATAATAAATAAATAAATGTTTATTCCCAAAAAAAACTTTAACTATTGAATCAATTACAGAAAATATTAGATCACACAATTACCAAACTTTTTCTCATTTTTGGGTTTTGCACCAACTTAACTGTACCACAAACCTGTGGTTTGAGGACAGGACGGGTTACCACTTGTAAAATGTAATATAAAACAAGATAGATAAAACATTAGATAGTTTACAATTACATACAATAGTTAGTTACAATAAAAATTTCTTATAATGTGTCCTCTACTTGTTTAGTGTTCTCTGTGTGGAAATTGACCTACTCCACTATGGCGTATCATGTTCTAGAGTAGTTTAGATTCATATAGCTTGTTCCTTTTTTTGAACTTTTATGAGTGTTCAAACTGATTGAAATTTAGCTTTAAACTGGATGAATGTACTCTTTCAACTTTGAGCGTTCATTAAAAGCTCAGAAACGCCAAAAATGAACAAATTATTTATTATTTATCTATTTATTTATTTATAATTTTTACAAAGTAGCACTGATTGGGAGAGAAAAACTGAGGATACTCCTTGTACTATTTCTCTCCCAAATTTAGATAACAAGTCCGAAATAGGGTTATGGTTTCACTTTTCTAAAATTTAGTGCAGTTTCACTAAAAAACAACGAAAACTAAGAATTTTAAATTTTGACGGTCAAAAATAGAATAAAAACCAAAAATATCACACTCAAATCACCATTAATTGGAACATTTTTCCGTAATTTTGACAAAATTTAGAGCCAGAAAAAACACAACTCACTATTCAGAACAGCTGATTATTCATTTAATTATATGCATCTCATTGAAAATGTCTTCCTCTTTCGAACCATATCCTTGGAATTCGATTTTGAATGGTTGTTTTCTAGTTATTGACGTTTTAAAAATATCGAAAAACCGATCTCAAAAACTTGGGTCGATAAAAGAAACTTTATGTGTTGCAAATTTTATTTAGAATCAAGGTGAAATAAAAATGAGCCACATAATTTATTTGAACTAAACTTGAGTTTCAATGCAAAATACCACTGAAGAAGATGCCTTAGTGCATTGAAACTTAAGTTTGGCTCAAAAAAATTATGTGGAACTGACAATATCGTTTTTATTTTACCTAAATATGGAGAAATTCCATAATATCTCTCACTGTTCATAGTGTGAATTTTGATGTAGAATCTATAGTTTTTGACTGTTAAATATATTGTGGAACACTCTGTAGTGACAAATGAGTAACAAAAAATTTATATCAATAGATAAGAAAAATTCTGATGAAATAAAATACGATTTTCACAAATATGAATCAGAAGGATGGCGGATGACAGAGGCATGGAGAGTTGCTGCCAACCAGCCCAACGGCTAAGATAAGATAAGATATCCATTTATTCAACACAGTATATCATACAGTACAATATAATAAACAGTTGAAAATCGTCAAAAATATATAATCTGGAAATTTAAACTGACACCAAAAATTGAACTGAGATAGTTAGAACGATGTGCCTTTACTTGTATTTATACAACTTGTGAGTGTCAATATGTACTAAGGATTACAGAATTCGTTTACTCTATAGTAAGCCTTTGCAGCAAGAGAGCTGTATAAACTCTTTTTGAATAAGCTGACGCTCATTGACTTGGACTTCAACTCGGCAAGCAATTTATTGACCGAGCGAAATGAGGTCTAAGATTCAAGTCGACGGTTTGGCATTTCTCTTTATGTATAAATGTTAAAATTTTGAAATGTTGAAATGTTAAAATGTTAAAATGTTTGAATGTTTATATGTTGCGCATTTACAGCGAAACGCGGTAATAGATTTTCATGAAATTTGACAGGTATGTCCCTTTTTAAATTGCGCGTCGGCGTATATACAAGGTTTAAAAATCAGACTATAGAATTGTTCATCATAAATCAGCTGTTAAATGGATTATAAATTGCATGTCATGACGCATACAATTCAATATCTCAATGTAACTTGGTAAAACATCAGCAGCTGTGTAGACTATTAATTGCATGCCTCATTGAATGCAATTTTTATGCACTATTAAATCAACTATTGATTGCTTGCAATAACGCAAGCAATTAGTAACTAAAATAACATAGTATTGTCTTTCGAACTTTCTCTGCTTTAAACTCGGGCTGTCCTGTTGCCAGTATGTCTTGAAGGAGATTAGCTTTTGATGTTAGCATTTTGATACACCAACCCAAACAGTCATTAGCCGTTTTCAAACCGATATCTCGCCGACACGATATACAGACAGGATTTACTCTGATGGACAGTATAAGAGGAGACTGCAGTTTATAACTGCGCGAGGTCTACTGTTCACAGAACTACTAGTCGTATGGATTGGACAACTTTGCTACTAATAGTTCAGACTATCAAATTTTCTTTTTTCTTTAGGAAATTCTTCTTTTTTCTTTAGGAAGCGACTATTGAATATAAATAAAAATAGAAATTCAAGTACCCTTTTTTAAATTGTTTACTCAAAACATGTTTCGGCTATATGATGTCATTATCAAGACATCAGACTATCAGTATAGAGATACTTGATCATGTTGATGCTGAAAATAACGAAGTTGATAATGTTGTAATCATGTTGATACTGATGTACTGCTAGTAGCCAAACATGGGAAAAACTTTGTTCAAAATTAATGGAATCATTTCTATCAGAACTACTAGTTGTATAACTTAGCACCAATGTAAGGAGGAATTTCCTCATATAGTTTTAACCTATGCTGTCTTAAAGCTAGTCTGACTCTACTTCTAGTGTTATAATTGTGTACTTTTGCATTTGTGACCAGTTTTGAGATTCGGCTGTTGACTAAAGAAGAAGAATCTAACATTTTATGAATCTAAACTTGTATTGTATAAATATGAGGCAATGATAGGAATAATCATACTCGTATAGTGAACAGCCATTTCCGGTACATGCAACACAAAATAAACTTATTATTACCTTTGACGCATGTCTGGTTCTTAAAAGTTCTCCTGTATCCATGGCAGCATTGGTAAGTAACGGTATTTGTCTTCGAAAATCCGGGTTCGGTCACACTGAAAGAATTCATCATTTCATGAAAAAATTGAAATATTAGAATGCATGTTAACAGAAGATTGGAGGGAGAAGGATAGAATGTATCAAGTTTGCAGATGACATGGCTGTGCTGGCTGAAAATGAGCGCGCAATGAATGATATGTTAAAACATATCAATCACTGTTGTGAAGAGTATGGGATGAGAGTGAATGTGAAGAAAACAAAAAGTATGGTGATCAGCAAGACTCCAAAGAAAGCAGCAATCAACATAGGATTGCATCACATTGAACAGGTGTCATCATTCAGGTACCTTGGGTGTATGATTAAAGAGGATATGCGATGTGATTTAGAAGTAAAAGTGAGAATTGCAAGAGCAAAGGAGGCATTCAGCAATATAAGAAGATTGGTGAGTAGCAAAATGCAAATAGAACTGCGGAAGAAGATGGCCAAGTGTTTTGTGTGGAGCGTGGCTCTCTATGGAGCGGAAACCTGGACTCTCAGAAAGCAGGAAGAGAAGAGATTGGAGGCCTTTGAAATGTGGGTGTGGAGGAGGATGGAGAGGATCAGCTGGATGGATAAAGTGAGGAATGAGGAGGTACTGCGTAGAGTAGGAGAGGAAAGGAATATTATGGCAGTGATAAGGAGACGAAAGCGGAACTGGCTGGGACACTTGCTGAGGCATGGCGGACTACTTGTGGAGACAATGGAAGGGACTGTGCAAGGAGGGAGGGTGCTGGGACGAAAAAGAGTTGGTGGATGATATCAGGGAGGAGGGAAAGTACTCCAAGATGAAGAGAATTGCACAGGACAGAGAGGAATGGAGAAGGAGGAATCATGTTTAGACCTGCCCTAGGGCAGAACACCAGTAATAGTAATAATGTTAACAGATAAAAAAAAGGAGATTTAATGTATTTTGTGAGTGAGAAGAAATCTAAAAGTAAGATAATGATAAAGCAACAAAAATGTAACTAGATTTTGAAATATAAACTCTGAATTATCATGTGAGAAAATAATTAAAAATTCAACCGAATGAAATTCTAACTTTCATATACACCGTGATTCAAAAAGAATACCACAACTTTGAAAATTGATAACTCTGCAAAGAATAAACGGAGAGTAAAGCACTATCTGTCATCGATTCGAGGAAGCTCTGAAGTTTTTTTTAGTTGCTTATTTAGTCCCATTGGCACTCATCTGTCCGTGTCTATTTGAATGAAAACTATCCGAGGCAATGGATCGGCTGCTAAGCAGCTCGAGACAGAGCACTTCATCACTGGCCTCCAAGAAGCCCTGAGCTCACCCCCTGCGATTTTTTTCTGTGGGGGTACGTTAAAGATAAAGTGTATCGACCTCCTCTACCAGCTAACATTGAGGAGCTCAAACAAGAAATAACAGCAGCTATAAAAACTGTTACGCCCAATATACTACTGAGGGTGTGGAACGAGTTCGAGTATCGTATTGATATCACTCGAGTGTCTGGAGGGGGTCACATTGAACATTTGTGAACTTGTTTTCTAGTGGGGAAAAACTTATTTTAATACAATCAATTAATAATTATTTTAGTTCAATCGGTGCTGCAATATGGGTTAGTGGTATGGGGAGGAGCGTATGATGTTTTCATGAATAAAATTTTTACATTTCAAAAAATGATAATAAAAGCAATTCTTAATAAGCCAAGGGCTTTTTCTAGTAGTGAAACATTTGCCGAATTTAAAGTGATGACAGTATGTCAAATTTATATAAAGAAACTTCTATACTATGCATGGATGAGGAAGGATGAATTTACAGTGAATAATAACGTTTCTATGTATAACCTGAGAGTTACATCTCATAACATTTATAATATCAACTATTCAGATTTAGTACGAAGACAATTGGGGTATCTTAGCTCAAAAATAATAAATATCATGCCAAATGCATTGTCAGAATCTCTTTCTAATAGGGGTAGACAGAGGATGGAACAGATAAATAAGTTGGTGATACAAAAATTTTTCTTCGACATCAGTCAAATATTATAATTACTAGTAGTTTATTGTTAACTTCGATTTTCTGTAGCTTTGATTATTAGTAAATAAATTTTTATATTGTCTAAACAGCTGATACTCTCACTCAGCGGTCAGGGTTTTGCCCTTGCTGGGTGGTGCCATGTAATTTTAATTTATTTGTAAAATAGCATAATATTATAATAAAATTTTTATTTTGTATTTTGTTTTTTATGGGCAATAAAGATGTTATAAAAAATACTCTTCATTTTGATTTACAACCCTAGTTTCTATTATGTTTCCTTGATTAAATACAGATTTTCAAAGTTGTGGTATTCTTTTTGAATCACGGTATATTATTGGATAAGTTTGATTCAGTTAAATTCAATCAATTTTATTCAAATCAACACAATAAAATATACATGAAATAAATCAAAACACAAACAAAAATCAATTTCTAATAAAATACAAAAACAGGCTTCATGGAGGGGTGTGCTGAGAAGAAAGAAAGGAGGAAAAATACCTAGCCAACTATGGTTTCCCATGTAATAGGCAGGTAGAATATAGTGGTGTAGGCAGGATTAGAATTTACCTACCAACTCCTAGTTGATTCATAGTTATTTACTCTCCTGTTGAAAATTACTATCTTTTATTATGATACAGTTGATGCTCTATGATCCCGGAGTACATTTTGTTTATTTATTTCCAATGGAAGCAACAGGTAAAACCCCAAATATGCCCCCTTAACATCACTATAAGACAAGTACAATTCATAGTCAAAACTTCATTTTACAAGCAAAAATAATAAGAAGGGTTCATATGAACTGAACGTCTAGAAAAACTTTATTACCGGGCTATACACATGAAGGGTGAACAATATGCCATAAGATAAAGACTAGCTGGAAACCTGATAAGGAAAGAGACTGATTCAGTTAATACTCCCGGTTTCAAACCTGTAAATTTCAATAAAACAGGTTCCATAATGTTAACTCTGTTAGTTTTTGTGACACTTCATTTAAACATGAAAATTGGGCGCTTAGATACCACAGTTTTGAGGAAGGTTGACTAATATTTTACCTATCTAATTAATAATATTCTACATAATTTCATTTAGGTTTTTACCTGTTGCTTCCATTGTGAAATAAATGAAAAATAACAAGTAATAAAAAAAATTTCAAAACAAAACTTGTACCTGTATAACAATACATAATTTCATCTTTGTAAGTGTTTACACTGAAAATTGGACAAGTGATAGAAACATAGCCTAAGCTACGTTTTGAATTGTGTCATCACCTGAGTTTTGAAGAAAAATAACACAAGGATTGCCTTAGTATTTTATCTACCAATGTTATCAAATCAGTGTCATTTGTAAAATAAATTAATGAATGAACATTTCATACTCGAGATCATGTAGGCTGAATTATGCTACAAAGAAGCAAATAGTAGTTGATGAAAGTACATTTTATTGGGCTGCAAACACTAAAAACTAACAGAAATTATAGAATTTGAAATGAATTTTTGTAACGTTCGATTAAAACACTATAAATTATGGATAAATTAATAATTATAGGTTTCAATTATTGAGATTGTAACTATTCACTTGACTGTGTAAATTTAGTTATAATAAAAAATATTAACTTTGTTCTAGTTTTGACACTGTGCTACATTATATTTGAAAAACACTTAATTTTTCTGGTAAATTTAGGTATGCATTTCACTCCTGAGGAGGAGCTTCATCTTACTTACAAAAAGTAAGAGTTTTTCAAATATTTACAAATTTAACAGTGTCAAAACTACAACAAATTTATTATTAAAGGCCGGTTTCCGAGCTCGGGATTTAGCCAAGTCCTAGACTTTAAACAGCTGGAGTCAGAAAAGAGACGGGGCGTAGTCGCAGTCATTGTCATAGTCACGTCTGAATTAAATTTCGAAAAACTAGAAAATTGAACACAAAATAAAATAAAGAGAAAATAGTGTAAAGTTTCAGCTATTTTGAATTATTTAGGAATATCTAATTTCGTCAAGGAAAAACGTTTCCAATTATAGAAATGAGAAAATAAACTACGACTACTGTTATAAAAGCTGCGACTACGCCCCGTTTTGGAAAGCCAATTTTCTAACTCCAGCTGTTCAATGTCTAGGACTTAACTAAATCCCAAGCTCGGAAACCAGCCCTTAGTGTTTCGTCATGGAGAGCAACATAAACAAATATTCACTTTCCGGATTCACTTCACAAAGATTTAAACGAATTAATTTGAAGGAATGAAAATATTCGAATTTTAAGAAACTTGGAGGTTGAATTAACTATTTCAACTTACACAGTGTAATGCAAGTAAATTTAATGGCATTAATGCCCGAAACATGTTGTGACAAGATAATTTAAAGGGGACTGAGATTTAAATTTTTATTCATAAGTAAAACTATCTACTCACACAGTGGTGCAGACATATTTGGAGGGTGTCTGCTTGCAAGAAGTGAACTGTGAGACTCCCATCATGATGACTGGCTCAGGGCCACTTCCAATCTCAGCTTCATCTTTGGTTTCATTTTTCTCCTGACGGCTCACACAAACGTTCTTCCTGTTGGCAAACAAAAAATTCGAAAAATAAATAACCAATGAAATATTTTAGTTGAAATTGGTTAGTTAAAATTATTTCATTTCAAATTCTAGTTCAATAGAAAAGTGGAGGAGCATGAATGGAAATATTTAAATTAAAATTATTTTAATTACAATTCTAACTACTTACTTACTCCTCAGCTTTACAGGTCTTTACAACCCTTACCTCCCTCACGTAGCCTCTCCATCTGTCTCGATTCTCGGCCTGCCTCCTCCAGTTACGAACTCCAAGCGTCCTTAGATCGCGTTCCACATCATCCGACCACCTATTTCTTGGTCGACTTTTCTTCTTCTGTTATATATCTTCTCCTTCCATATAAATTTCACCACTCTTCCTTCTCCCATTCTCAAAATGTGTCCCATCCATATTATTCTGCCAGCTTTTATCGACCGCACAATAGCCAATATAAATAAAACCAGAGCAAATGCTCATGAGCAAAAGCATTGAGCATAAGGTTTTGCTCATGAGCAAAAGGTAGAAGCAAAAGCATTTGCTCATTTTTATATGAATAAGCTTTACCTTATACTCTTACCTTATGCTCCTGAAATCTGGAGCAAATGCTCACATATTTCAAAGATTTTTCATCAGCTGATTCGCTTTTGTAGCCTTAATTTGTATTTATAGCTCACGGAAGTGCTAAATATGCAAACAGGGGGCACCGCTTGTGTTTGCGTCGTCTGCTCTGTTTTCTATTTTATGAATACAGTTTTAGGTTAGTTGAGTTTAGAATTTTGAAATAATAGCGTGAAAAAATTTCATCTCTATAATAATCTTCAGTATATTCTTATAATATCAATAGTCTTCTTATAATCGTCTACACTCTCATATTCTTAAATGCCTATTTCCTATTTTGTGATGGCTATCTTTATAACAGGTAGCTTTTGTATTTATTCTTTTGTAGGAATAATGGTGATATATATCATGGTTAAATCTAAAAAGAGTTTTATAGTTCTACACTATTGGTTGTGATAGTATCTGGTATAGTTTCCTCTTCCTCATACGAATTAGTTGAGCCATTTTACTATGAGCAAAAGGTGATAAGCTGCTCTAGTCTAGACTCACCTTTTTTGAAGCATTTGCTTCAAAAGTTGAGCAAATGCTCTAGTTTATTCATACAATTTTGAGCAAAAGCTTTTACTTTTGAGCAAATGCTCAAACTATTTTTTTGATGAACATGAGCAAAAGGTTTTGCTCACGTTTATTCATAGAAAATGAAGCAAATGCT